>NC_133500.1:4593982-4743187 GCF_025370935.1 Choristoneura fumiferana
GTCTAGACTGAAATAAATGCAATAGATATTACCTATAGATATCCTGATGATGAATTATTGACCCTTGGTATAAAAAGATATTTGTTAATTGTCAAAAATTTCTTTACGTCACAAAAGTTTCAAGGTAGAGAATAAAACTTTATAAATATGTAAAGCTAAATTTGATCCTGATTCTCGTTTAAATTGAAAATGTTATCCCTAAGGAACATGTTATAGGAACTCTTAGAAATTCACGATGACTTAAATTCAGGGACATTTAGGTATTCATAAAACTTTGAAAAAACTGAAGTACACTATTATTGGTCTGGTATGTTAAGGTTCGAATTATAAATTCTTTTGAGACTGTAAAGCTTATAACATTCAAACTCTTCCATTTGTTTAATGGTTAATCCTAAAGAGGTTGGATCAGCCTATGGTATGTTGTCTTTAGATTTAATTGGAATTTTACCGAGAACATATTCAGGTCATAGATTCATTTTATCAGTGGTCGATGTTTTTCACTAAGTATGTCTGGATGTTTCCTTTAGTTAATGCTACTACGAAATCAATTTGTAAATTTCTTGAAAAAGGAGATTTCTTAAATTTGGCTCTCCTAAAATTTGAATTGTGATAACGGTTTCCAGCTAACTTCAAAAGATTTTGTTGACTTTCTTAAAAAATATAATATTACTAATTTTATAATAGTCTCTACACCCTCAAAATAATGTATAGAGAGATTTAATAAGACTCTAGAATCCTGTATCTCTTGTTTTGTAAAAGACGATCATAGAACTTGGTCAAAATTTTTACCCCATGTTCAATTAGCTTTAAATTAGCGAAAACTTAGCTACGGAGTTACTCCTAATTTTCTGATGTTTGGTAGAGAAGTCATTGTCGATGCTGCTCTACATAGAGTAAGCAGTTCTATTAACAATTTAGATGAAATTCAAATTGGCAACCGTCAATCTTACGCCGAATCTTTAAATAATCTTAGTACTATTTTTGAAAAGGTTACTAGTAGTTTGTTAAAAGCATAAAAAGAATGCTGCCATTTTATAATAAGGGTAGAAGTTTGTTTCATATAATGTAGGTGACATAGTTTGGAGACGTAATTTTTCAATCCAATGCATATAACTATTTTTCTGCTAAACTTGCTCCAAAGTTCGTTAAATCCGAAATAACTGAAAAAGTTCTAAATAACGTTTATGTTTTAAAAGATTTAAGTAAGGGTTCAACTGGTCGTTCCATGTTAAGGACATCATTAAAATTTAACTTTGTTCTTTAAGCTTCTATAGCTTTTAGTTTTTGTGTATTGTATTACATACACTTTGATATTTTTGTTTGCTAACAGACATGGCAAAATTGTTGATGAAAGGGAAAGTCATTTTTTATGAGTTGGAATGTCTTAGTTTGAAGTGAAACTCTTTTTTGACTTATTATTCTTTCGCTCTTTGCGTAGTTTATTTGATTTTTATAAAAAAATAGAAAGCTCGACTTTGTTGTTGGCTGCCTTTTGTTTGGATACTATGTTAATTTTGAAAATTTATCCAATTTTGTCTCTGTTTTGTAACTGGATTTAGTTTATGGATTTTGTATGCTAGAGTGTTAGGAATGTATGAATAAAGGTCCCTTGAAAGGATGTATGTTAGGTAAAACTAATTTCCAATTTCTGAAGAAGATTTCAAAATATTTAATGTTGGCTCTTTCGTCTTTCATTTTGATACATGAATAGTAGTTCTGTTTAGAAAGAACACTTTTTCTTCTAACTCATAAATCTTAAACTAATTTGTATATTTTGTAGATTTGTGTATTTTTCTTTAAGTTTTGAGTAGTAGATACTTTGCTCTACTATAAAAAACTTTGAACTTAGATATTTTTGGTTCAATTTTCTTCACACATATTTTGGTTTTAAAATTTAAATTTAACATTTTGTTAAAATAATTTTAGAATTTGCATGCTGTAGTTATTAAGTATCCTATTGGGAGTTCATGGATTAGACTAGCACGCGTGCACATTCCTTGTTGTGACTTTGGATTTGACTATAGGATTTTGTTTCCTCTTTCTTAGATTTTGCTATCCACTTCTGTGCCGGAAAGTCAGTGGAGTTGTGCGACCACAGTTAAGTGTGATAATTTTTCCCTTGACACGTCTCCATATTGTAGAGCGTGCAAGTCTTTTTGGATACTCATGCCTGGAAGTCTGGTGGTGTTGTGCCAGTCATGATGTTTTTTTCCTTTTTAGAAACCTTCTGTGTCCGGAAAGTCAGTGGAGTCGTGCCGACCACAGTATGGTATTTTTTTCTTGGTTTCGTCTCTATTGTAGAGCGACCAAGATTTTGTTACTCATGCCTGGAAGTCTGGTGGTGTTGTGCCAGTCATGATGTTTTTTCCTTTTAGAACACGTCTGTGTCCGGAAAGTCAGTGGGGTTGTGCCGACCACAGTACGGTGTATTTTCTGTAGTTACGACTCTATCATAGAGCGTTCAAGCTTATTTTGGTACCCATGTTTGTAAGGATAGTGTTGAGGTAAGCATGGAGTTATCGTTCTTCGTAGCGTTTTAATCAGTGGCTGATTTGCCTACTGAATTTCAGTCTACTTATTTAAACTTTTGTTAGAAATATTACTTGTCTATTTTGAGTCAGCGGCGAAGGTGCCTAGCTGATCTCTTGGTCTTTTTGACGGGTTATGCAAGTAAGATTTTGAGTTTCAATTAGCTATTGGGATTTACTTTTGAGAAAATTATTTGACTAAGCTTGAGTCAGCGGCGTAGGTGCCTAGCTGATCTCTTGTACTTTGAGACATGCTTGTCAAGTAAGTTTTTGTTTAGATTTTCGGACGTTTATCTTAACAATTAAATAATTTTCGAATAGTTTAGAGTCAGCGGCGAATGTGCCTAGCTGAACTTTGGTCCTTGGTGACAGGCTATTTCAGAGAGTTTTGTTTAAGTTTTTTTTGATAATTTTACTTGTTTAGCTTCGAGTCAGTGGCGAAGGGCCTAACTGATCTTGTTATCCTTAGCGGTGGGGTAAGCAAGTAACATTATGTAGAGTTTCTATGAAAGTAGAGTTTAAGTAATTAGCAGTTATGAGGCTTAATGTTTTGAATAATTGTTTATTCTTTGTCTCTTATTTAATTATTTCTACTGTTTTTACCGTAGGCCTTGATGCATCTGTTTTCAGCGTCGGTCACGCGAATTCAGGTGATGCCGAGGTAGAGCAGTGACTTGGTATCTTTGACCGGGATTCCTTTCTTATTTTGAGATAGTTAAGTTAAAGCTTTTGAGCTTATGATTGTTGTGATATTGGACATAGAGTTCAATCTTTATAATTAATAGCTTTCACTTTTGGAAGATTTGATGATAGAGTTTGAAGTTTGCAATCTTGCATGCTTTGAATTTAGGTTTGGAGCTTTGATTTTGTTTCAGAAACATCTCCTTGAGGTTTTCCCAGCCTTATTAATTTTTCTTATCAATGTAGAGTCTTAAATTAAAACTTTGTTTTCTTTGAAACCTTTGATAGAGCTTTAGTGCTTTATTTTTTTTCGGGAAAGGGTGAATTGTAGTGTTGTATTCCCACTCTACAACCAAGTTGGATCGTTTTGACAGTTTATTTAACAAAATTATTACTTTAGGGTAGTTTCAACCGCACCTGTCACAAATTATTAAATAATTGAGGTAGGTGTTGATTTTCATTGGTTTAGAGGAGTTTTAAGAGGCTGAAAAGGCTTGATTCCATGGTCAGTAGTTTTGTTGGAGTAATTAAAAAAATATTTCTTCACTTTCCTTTCATCTCACCATCCATCAAGATGGCTTGAATTTGAATTTTTATTAATCTGGTGAAATCCAGGCGTGTTTTGGTTAGAAATGGCCTAGAGCCCTATATTTTATTTCACCATAGTGTGAACTATTTCAAGATGATTTAATTTCGGAAAAACGGTGAGTTTTTACCATTTATTTGATTTTTCAACCTTTTGATATTTCGTTTTCCTTTCAAGTTTTAACTTGTGGCTTTATTGTTCTAGCCGCGAGGCGTTTTTTTTTTTATATATAAACAAATACCCATTCCTTCTTTTGGGATCTATTTTTGCGCATCGGCATCGCATTTCGGCATGCTGGATGAAGATTTATAAATTGAAAAGCACGAGGTGTCGGCCGCCATGAGGACCCCGCCCGTGACGCTTCGAATTTTTGTATTTGTTTTTGACTTTATTTTGCGTCCATAAACGGTCAGTGAAACTTTATTTTAACGCAAGATGCACCAACGTCAGATAATTGAAGAACTATAAAATTTTGAATTTGGAAGTGTAATTCCACATGCCCTTCTGGCTTGCTACGTTAATACTTTTTTGAAATTAGAAGGCAAATGCTTAATGCCGTATTATTTTGGTTGTAATTTAATTTTTAAGAGTTAAAATTGTGTAATTAGCTCATAGCTATTATTTAAGTTATTTTTTTGGCTAAAGAGTCCATTAACCAAGTACGACGAAATCAGACGAGAACTGGGAGCCTCTATCAGGTGAGACCGAGTTTTTATTGCAACGTCTGAGTCCCCGGCTTGGGTTAAAAAAGTCCAAATTTCCTCTATCTGCTGAGTTTTGGCTGTTTTATTTTCTTTAAAAATAGCCTGGCGTCCGAACTTTTATTATTGTGTAATATACTACAATACCGTATAAATTTTTTTCTTTTTTTTAAAAAAAACATGACAATTCCTTTTAAATTTTTTTAATAAACTTTTTCTTACTTTATTTCGAAAAGTTTGTTTTCCTTCGCACGATCCCACATGGATACATAATTAAAATACTAAGCACTTACGTAATTACTTCGTAACTCGTTGAATGACTCTGTGATTTGAAAAATACTAATTGAAGATTTATATTTTAATAAAAACAGAACTGTACATTGAACACAAAAAGTCGTAGAGACTACAATGTTTTTTTTTAAATCTAAAATTTAATTACATTTGAAATTTACCATAAGCTTTATGCTTAGCTAAATGAAGGAAACATCATGACGAAATTTGCACATTTGCGTATAAATTCTATGACGTTTGAAGTTGTCAACCCCCACTGTGCCTACGTGAGAACTATGTCCAAGTCGTCTCATCTAAGAGGTGTGATTATGCCGGGCAGTGTTATATAGTTCTGTAGACCGAAATGGTACCAACGGAAGACCTGCTTCGGCTGTAATGACATCATGCTGAGTTGGGACCGTTTTTCATTTACTTTGTTTTATGAAATGTCACAGATTGTCATTATTTTATTTTCTAGTTGGCGTTGTATTTACACACAATATCTACCAACACTTTCTTTGTTGCTACCTGTAAATTTAAAAATATATTTTGTTGAGTGGCTCCAGTAGTGGCTCTGTTACGTATCACAAGAAGAATACCTATTTTGACCGGAAGATAACAAATATTGGAGACCCGGGTTCAAGCCTTAAGTAAACTGTTATAAAGTCGAATTTTTATTGCAAGTTTACATTTTTTAAGATGCCAAAGGTTATCTACTTATCGGTTAACAAATGGTACAATTTGCACAAGTGACCATGATTTAGAACTGTTTGTCTGACTTACTCATTTATCTTCATTATATTTAATGATAAAAGCTTTTTTGCTTACTGTACATTTTGTTGACTGCACTTGCATTGTAACCTATACCATATTTCCGTACTAAATTTCAAGTCAATGTCATTTACGATTGAGGAGTTCTGTCCTGTAAAGACGATTCTAGCTGGACCACCAGGATTGTGTACATGAAACTACCGTGAGAGAGATGATATTGTAACGGATAACTCACGTCTTAAACCGAGTGTAGCTCGACATGTTTCGGGCTATTTCGTAGCCCTTCTTCTCAGGAGCACGCGACTCGGCGGCTGCCGCAACACACACGCTACGAGCCACCGCTCTGCTCGCTGCTGCTGCTGCTGTTTCTTCAGGCAGTCGCGCGAGCAGAGCGGTGGCTCTTAGCGTGTGTTGCGGCAGCCGCCGAGTCGCGTGCTCCTGAGAAGAAGGGCTACGAAATAGCCCGAAACATGTCGAGCTAAACTCGGTTTAAGACGTGAGTTATCCGTTACAATATCATTTAACACCAGGATTGTCTTCAAAAATCTAGAAATAAAAACTTAAAAGAAAAAAAACACTGAAACTCTGTTAAGTAACTTAAAGATCAACAGTCAGGATTGGACCCGTTCAAAATTATGACCAGCTCAAAAAGCTCCAGTAATAATTTAATCTTATACTTAAACAAAGAGAATTAAATATAATACTTAAATTTGAGCAGACCAATCAAACCACTAAGATGAAATACTCATAGCTTCCCGAACAGGCCGAAAAGGAGCATGGATCAAAATGCGCAGCGTAGGACGTCCACTAACGAGATGGACGGATGACCTGGTTAAAGCCCCGGGTTCACGGTGGATGCGGGCCGCTTCCAACCGAGGAAACTGGAGGTCTGTGGGGGAGGCCTATGTCCAACAGTGGACGTCCTATGGCTGAGATGATGATGAACATAGCTTCATGAACTTCAACGACATATTTTTTGTTTATCCTACTTCCTATCCCTATTCCTAGTTTGGGTGTGTGTGTGTGTGTGTGTGTATATGTTTGTTACTCCTTCACGCTAAAACGGCTGGACGGATTTGGATGAAATTTAGAGCGTATATAGCTGGACGTGTGAAATAACACATAGGCTACTTTTTATCCCGATATTTTTTTTATTTTTTTTTTATTCGACTGTTTGGCAAACGAGCAAGTGGGTCTCCTGATGGTAAAAGAACACCATCACCCATAAACATTTGCAACACCAGGGGTATTGCAGATCCGTTGCAATCCTAGAGGCCTAAGATGGGATACCTCAAGTGCCAGTAATTACGCCGGCTGTCTTACTCTCCACGCCGAAACACAACAGTGCAAGCACTGCTGCTTCACGGCAGGATTAGCGAGCAAGATGGTGGTAGCAATCCGGGCGGACCTTGCACAAATATCTTGAAATTTCAACCGCAGGGTTTAGAGTCATGAAATTATATACAGTTGTTTTTAACACAACCTTAATGAAGATACGATGTAAATTTTGGGATTACCCAGGGGAAATTTGTAAAATCCCGGAATTTCAATTGTAACTACCAGATCGAATAGTTTACGCGTACGAAGCCGCGGTTAAACTCTAGTATGTAGTCTATACGATCGTTCAAACGGACGTGAAATGAGTTATTCTAGATTCGGCTGTATTCGGCTGTTTCCGCCAACACTCGTCCGCGTCGTAACTGCATTGAGAATCATCAGACTCTCATGCTATTGTTTTCATGGTGTGAGCTTTGCGAGCTAGCTAGTATTATATGGACATTCTATACAAAACTATCCAAGTTTTTACTTGACTTGAGATGTAATGATCATAATTGTACGTTAGTCATCTTACAAAAGAAGAAGTCTTAATGATCATATCCGCAATAGAACTAAGGTTACCGACATAGCTCGAAGAATTGTGAAACTGAAGTGGCAGTGGGCGGGGCACATTGCTCTCAGGACTGATGGCTGATGGCGTCAGAAGGTTCTCGAATGGCGTCCGCGGACCGGGAGACGATGGAGCGACGACCTGGTTAAGATCGCGGGATCGCGGTGGATGCGAAAAGCACAAGACCGGTCTGAGTGGAGAGCCTTGGGGGAGGCCTATGTCCAGTAGTGGACTTCTTTCGGCTGACATGATGATGATGATGATGATGATGATCTTACAAAATGAATTTATCCTTCTTTTACTCACCGGTTTGATCTGAAATTTGGTGTGGGTATGCAGTTTGAATGACAGAGCAAGTATATTAAACTAAAATTCAAAAGAAAAAATAAAAGAATATTAATGTAAAAGTTAAACTAATCATATTATTAACTAGTTCATGCTCGCGTCTTTGCCCATGAAGTAGAATAATAAAATAGCAACGTAGGTGTACTTAACTCGTGAAAATTTCGAAAAATCCTTTCTTAATATCTACAGGAATATGTCAGCCATATTTTAAGTTCTTAGCTGCAGTGGTTTAAGTTATAAATTGTTTGTCAGTTCGTTGGCATATCACTGAGTTTAGAATAGAATAGAATAGAATAGAAGACATTTATTCACATTCACAAAGACACACACATACAACTAAACTAAAAAACAACAACAGCAAACACAAATAAAACAAAAAAAAGAAATACAAAAATTAAAATATATGATTTTGTGTGTCCTCGCAAAAGTGAAACGGCCGCTGTGTCAGCATTATGCTGAGGCGTTAAACGCCTGCAGCGCTGATATTCTGTCAGAACCTGTGACTCGCGGAATGATACACAAATATACTCACATAAATAAAATTAAGACATATAAATATATTTTATTGTAAGTGAAAAAGAAATAAAAAAACTACAATAAACATATAATTAAAAAACAAGGGACAAATAAGTTGTTCAAAAACATCAGGCTGGCGTACTCAAAGCTGGTGTTAACACGTTGTTTTTTTTTCATTTTGACTAGTGATTGACTTCTATCTAACCTGATGGCTGACGCAGATGAGACCAAAGACTAGAAATACACTACACATAGCATTTGACTTTATACTATTCGGTAATTTTGTGTTCTTTCCCTCTAACGTATTTATAATTTTTATCGAATACATGTAAATAAATGTTTCTCTCTGTCTCTCTCTCTCTTTCTCCCTCTCATTCTAGCCCTAAATTGTAATTAGCTAAAAAAACAGAGCTAGCAATGCGCCAGTTTGCAAAACAAGGTAGTCTGAAGTCAGAGGTCAAGACCCACTTTGGGTCACTGCGCCCAGCTCGTAGTTAAGTAGCTATAAGGTAAATGTACGAGTGGTCGTCACTGTCCCAATACTTGGCATCTTTAATCTTATGTCATTAGCAATAGAGATGCGAAGGGTGTCGTTTATTAGGCCTTAGCGCGTCGAGCACTCGGACGTTTACCTTAAATAAGATAGTGGTAAAGCAGAGGTTGAGGCGTATCCACGTTAGTGCTAGCGGCTGCCGGGTCGCGGCAATTAAACGCGCGTCGAACGAACCAATAAAAACAAATTGTAACGAGCGCTGTTGTACGCTGTGTATACAGCCTTATACTGTATACTGTGCTGTGGATAATTGTATACAAGATGCCACACAGAACTAGTGATCCTATTAATATTATAAATGCGAAAGTATTAAGTAAGTTTGTTTGTTACCTTTCACGTCTAAACCGCTACTGATTTAGATGAAAATCGACATACAGATAGTTTCAGTCCCGGGGAAGGACATAAGATATTTATGATCCCAGAAAATTGCATAGTTCCCACGGCTGAGAGGTAGATCATGAAATTCCTAGACATATTATGAGCTTCGCTCGCCTGGCTCCTGCGTTGTTGTCACCTTCATAGTAACCACTCCTCGCTTCGCTCGTCGTACCTACCTAATTTTTTCTTTTTTTCGGCATTATAACGATGTGCACGGTATGGAGCTAGGAATATCGACGAATGCGTTGCTCTAATCGATCTGCCGTATTGTTTCTCAGGCACATCGTGAAATGCCTAGCCAACTTTTAGGCATATCATGAAATGGCTCCATTTCATGAGATACCTAGGAATTTCGAGATCTGGCGGATTTTACGATCGGCCGCCGACATATACATAATCTCGAAATCTCATTCGCTGAGTATAGAGTCATAATTTAGATATTATGTGGCACTGCTGTTTATAATGCAACGTCAATGAAGACCATAATTTTTGAGAATACCCACGAGAATGAAGCTATGTAAAATCTGTTTTATTTTCAACTTGTTATACCTACTTCATGTGCTGTAAGTTTTTGTGAATAATGAATAGATGTTTCTTTCTTTTTTTTTCTTTCTTCCTAATGATTAACGCGGTTCTCTATCGTTTGCACGAATTTCATATGCCCGAATGTATCGTTTTCTAGAATTTTCATTTGCCATAAAGTAATTTATTTCTGAATTAGTAATTTCTTCTGAGTTGATATTAAACTAACCTAACCTACTGCATTCTATATGATGACATTTAAAAAAATCCTGAAAACAGCACCTTTCTATATATTTTATGGCAAACGTTGGTATGGCAAGTGAAATTCGGGAAAATGAAATTCGGGCAAGTAAAGGTAACCGGATTCACGCACGTGGGAAACCGCGGTTAAACACTAGTGGAACAATAATTCTATATTTTCTAGACAAGGCTTGTAAATTAGAAGGTAAAAAATTCAGTGCGACCCTTCGCACCTTCTGAATCAGTTATTCATCCCCCCCAATCATACATTATGCATTTTGGATTATATTAACTGTTATTTGAAAACAGAGCAGGAAAATGTATATTTGATTACATAAAGGTGATTAACAACTTTTTTAGTTGGTTCTGAGATTGATCACTCGTGGACTTTGGATTTGGACCAAGTGTATGTATGTATGTAAACTCTTAAAATAAACTTGAGATACTTGTACAATGTCGGACTTATTCCTTTAAGGGATCTCTAATAGTCAACCATTGAGTGTATGGGGGGAGCAATCAGGGATTGACAAAGGTGAGTTTAAGAGTCAAAAATACAGGAATGTACAGTACGATACAGTACACATTAAACATTAATATGTACATTGGGCTGCTATAAGTTGATGATGATGATGGCATTAAACTAAACTTTGCCCGCGACACCGTTTGAATTCTTAGCGGGCGAAATCGCGGGCAAAATATCATCATCATCTCAGCCTATATACGTCCCAATGCAGGGAAGACGCTTCCTCTCAGAATCGGGAACTTCACGCACACCATTGAATTCCTTCGTAGGTTTGTAAATTTCAAATGTCATTTCGCAGACGAATTCCGAAAAACTCAGAGGTGCGAGCCGGGGTTTTAACCCACGATCCTCTGCTTGAGAGGCCATTGGTCAAACCACTAGGCCACCACCGCTTTGAATTTGGGCGAAATCTATATAATTTCACAAACCCGCTACAATCCCACTATTACTCCAAAATAAATCTCTACAAAACAAAATAGCCAAAGGGCATCCAATCGAAATAATTTAAGTGTATCACGGTTTAATCTTTACTAGAGAGGGGGGGGGTTCGGAAAATGCCAAGGACGGGGGGCGGAATTTGGGGGGAGGGTTCACTTTCGGAAGCTTTAATGGGCTAAATATCTTGCCCAGATAATTCTCGGGTAGCGTCCGCAGATTTGGATTTGCTATAATAATATGTTTTTAATCCCCGAAGCAAAAAGAGGGGTGTTATAAGTTTGCCCGCTATGTACGTGTGTCTGTCTGTGGCACCGTAGCTCTTAAACAGGTGGACCGATTTAAACGACCGTTTTTTTAGACGACCAGATGGCCTAGTGGTTAGAGAACCTGACTACGAAGCTTGAGGTCCCGGGTTCGATTCCCGTGTCGGGGCAGATATTTGTATGAAAAATACGAATGTTTGTTCTCGGGTCTTGGGTGTTTAATATGTATTTAAGTAATTATATTTATCCGTTGCTTAGTACCCATAACACAAGCTTTGCTAAGCTTACTTTGGGACTAGGTCAATTGGTGTGAATTGTCCCGTGATATATTTATATATGATATTTAAATGCGGTTTTAATCAAAACGCAATGATTTACCTAACTGTATTAATAATAAAAAATTACATATTTTTTCTAAACAAGTATATACTTAGTTACAATACAATACAAATATTCTTTATTGCACACCATAAATAGACGTGACATAGATTGTATGGATGGATGTTTGTTACTCTTTCACGCAAAAACTATTGAACGGATTTGCATGAAATTTGGCATAGGTACAGGTAATTTATAACCTGGATCAACATACCGGGTGGGCCCTGTAACAGGTGCAATAAATTAAACCACAGGTTCTGCTACTTAAATGGAACTACTATAGTTCTGCAACTTTCAAAAATTAAGTAATTTTGTCATTATGTTTATTCGCAACAAATTAAATGGTATTTTCAATGTACGGCATCCAATAGCCTAAATGACATCGCCTGTCACGTAACAAAATGACAGATTTCGCAATACATTGCTTGTCCAAACTTTAAACTATAATTAAAATCATAATACAAGTTATTTTCAAAAGTTGTTGACCTAAATTAGCTCAAGGTGATGAGTGGAATTTGTGGTTAAATTTTTTGTTCCTGTTGCAGGGCCCACCTTGTATATAAGCTACTTTTTATCCCGAAATAATGTATAGTTAATCTAGGATTAAAAAAAAAAACTAAATACTTATTCTGCGCGAGCGAAGCCGCAGGCAAAAGCTTTGGCAGGTGGTAGGACCTTGTGCAGGGTCCGCCCGGATTGCTACCACCATCTTACTCGCTAATCCTGCCGTGAAGCAGCAGTGCTTGCACTGTTGTGTTTCAGCGTGGAGAGTAAGACAGCCGGTGAAATTACTGGCACTTGAGGTATCCCATCTTAGGTCTCTAGGTTGGCAACGCATCTGCAATACCCCTGGTGTTGCAGATGTTTATGGGCGGTGGTGATCTCTTACCATCAGGAGACCCACTTGCTCGTTTGCCACCCAGCCGCATAAAAAAAAAAAAACTAGTATACAAAATTTTTACACTGTCACCAAATTCAGGGTAGACAATAAGTTTTAGACACAACAAAAGTATAACAGGCCGTATGGATGTTACAAGTAAAGTATGCGCGAAAGTGTGTGTGTTGGTATGTTTGTCCGTCTTTCACGTCGAAACGAAGCGACGGATCGACGTGATTTTTGGCATAGATATAGTTTATGGGCCCGAGAGTGACATAGGCTACTTTTTATTCCGGAAAATGCACAGTTCCCGAGGGAACAGCGCGCGATAACCGAATTTCACGCGGGCGAAGCCGCGGGCAAAAGCTAGTAAAACATAAAAGTTTTCACATAAAGTCATATCCTCCTATAAATAAACAAATAAAAGTGTTTTTTAGACGCAAAACAGGTACAAAAAAGGGTTCTCATTACGCTAAGTCTTGCTTATTGTCCAAAGATCAACAAAAACATCACTACAAATTCTTTAGTTTTGAACTAGTTCCGACACGTAGAACACGCCAGATATGAGAGTGGCGGCGTTTTATGTGTGTCGGTGTGTCTGTGGCAGGGTAGCTCCTGAAGAGATTAATTTATTTGAACATAATTAGCTATAGTAAAAATAAAAGCTGTAAGAAAAAAGTTTGTGAGAACGTATGTGTCAAGATTTATAAAAGAATAATAACACAATAGGGTAGAAAATTACAGACAAAAATACAACATTTTGAAAAGCATTAAGTATTGATAAAATATGTATACTTATTCACATCACAAAAATAGTTGACTTTATTTAAACTGCCGAAAAACATCTAAATCGGTGCATTGCATACATATCAAGACGTTTTTGATGAGTGACATTTGTATATTTATATTTTAAATGATTTTTCAGATAATTACATCCATTATTGTTAGTAAAATTACAGTTAAATGTCAACAGTTTAAAATGAAAATAAAAATTAATTACAAAATTAATAAATTAAATGTCAAAAAAAAAACTTAAAGAAGCCGTATAAATGATGAAGGAATCATGGAATTTTATTCGATTTTTGCTTCTCCTTCTGACGTTACGGCGATCGCTAAAGTATTAGCAAAGAAGATTGGCCGTAAGTCGTGCCATTTGCCGCCGACAACAACTCGCGACCTATTCCAAGGACACCTATACAACACAACACGAAACAACATTTCTAAAAACATCTAGTTAAATTGTTGAGAATGGTTATCGAACGGAGAACAATCCTGAATACTATAGAGCGTGTATTTTTGATACTACCTCTAACTTTAAGGGTAGTTAGTGAAGGATTATCACATTTTATTATGTTTTAGTAAAAAAAATGACTTATTATTTTCCCTACAAAATTAATTAGCACGCAATGTATGACTACGTGATACTGCTTTGTTTTTATTCAAAACGTCGTACTTGTTAACGTGACAGCTGTCACAGAACGTTTCTCTCTCGTATCAAATTATTGTACGCATTACATTGCTGCTCGGAAATATTTTAAAAATTAATTACGCTGTGGTAGTTAATTCTAAATTAACAATTTGTTTTGATATCGGTTCACAGCACTTAAATCTTCGTCTGGTTACAGTTTGAGGTAGTATCAAAAATACACGCGTAGATGCTGGACGCGGGAAAATGATCCGGCATTTGATACGACACGACAGCTTCTTCAAAACAATTCTAGAAGGAAAGAGCGAGGGGAAGAGATGAAGAGGTTGATCTAGGCCCTTCTACATCGATCATATGAGGGAGAAAGTAGTCGTCGCGTCGTATCAAGAGGTCAAACTAGAGCAGACGTTATCAACCAATGTGCCGCGATTGCCGCAAAGTGTATGCTGAATTGAAGTTAGAATAGCTATTTTTAACTCCCGACGCAAAACGAAGGGTGTTATAAGTTTGACTGCTTTGTGTATCTCTGTCTGTGGCACCGTAGCTCTTAAACGGGTGGACCGATTTGAATGCGGTTTTTTTATTTGAAAGCAGGATTTCTAGTTATGGTTCTTAGACATGTTTTATCGAAATCGGTTCAGCCGTTTTTGAGATATTGAACTTGAAGATATTGAAGTGACAAGGGTTTTCCAATTTTTTGCTGGATATGTTATAATAAGAAAATAGTACAACAACAACTGACGCGTGGCGTGTGCGACTAAAAGTATGCTAAAAGCCTCCGATGTCCGCTATGTTATACATATTAAGATATACTGTACGGAACCCTCTACGCGCCAGTCCGACTCGCACTTGGCTATTTTGCCAGCTAGATCAGGGTTTCTCAAACTTATGGCTCCACGTACCCCTGTTAAAGTTTGTAGACGATAGCGAACCCCCCCGCCCCAAAGAAAGTAATAAAATTGACTGTTGGATAAACTAAAAACAAATAATACAAAAATACTCCAAAAACTAATCTTAATCATCTTGCTAGTCTTGCAGCCTGGTGGTTTTTGGAGTCACGTAAACCTTGTCGCGAACCCCCTACCGTCGAATAGCGAACCCCTAGGGGTTCGCGTACCCCACTTTGAGTAACCCTGAGCTAGAGGCTCAAAGGAGTCGACTATCGCATTTACGAGTATAATATAAACATAAATAAAATCTGATTTAATACCACATGAATTGCACGTCGCGGTCTTGTCTACAAACCTCATGAAAACAGCAAGTTTTGCATTTAAATAGCGAAAACAAAACAACTCGAAACTAATTTAGTTCGTAAAACAAACAAAACACGCGCACGCAACACAAAAACAGTGCGACACAATATTTAAAACGAGTTGCCTGAATTTATTTTTACGCGAATGATTTTGCTGAAATTAAATTACAGCGCTGCAAGCGGACAAAAGTCGCCTGTTTTAATTATACTGTGGCGTAAGGGAGAAAAATACAGCAGCCTAAATGCGGGGACTATTTGACAATGGATATAAAGCAATTCAATGGTGTGTGTGAAGTCCCCAATCCGCACATGGCCCGCGTGGGAACTACGGCCCTAGCTAGGTTGATGAGGATGATAAAGCAAATTTATTATATAATAGAAGAGAGTAAATAACAAAAAATAAAACTATCCAAAACTTAACATAGTTAGGTAGTTACATTAAACAAGAAAAGAACTAGGTACAACTAAAATAAGTTGTTGGTAAAAAAAAACATTTTTAATGAAAGCTTTTTGCTGACTGTACTTTTTGTTGACTGTACTTGTATTGCCACCCAAACTACATTTGCAATACCAAATTTCAAGTTAATGTCATTGACCGTTGAAGAGTTCCGTCCTGCGGAAACGATCCTGGCCGGACTACCAGAATGTCACTACCAGATTATTGTATTATCACGCAATTTACATAGGTATGCCAAATTTAAAGCTAATTCGACTACTAGAAGTGGATCAAATTCAACTGGCATGATTTGATTACAAACAGACAGACAACGGGACAGGTGAAACTAAATAAAAGCTTGTAAAAAAAAAAGAACTAAAACTAAAACAAATGAAGTAAGCCAGACCCCTTAGGCAAGGTTCTGATGATGACAGCGTTCCCTCTTTGAATTGCTGCACTAATTCTTCATCCGAGGAAACTTCCAGCTCTTCGCCAGTCCCCTGCGTGACGTCTACTAACCTCATTGTCAGATGGGTATTTCTTGGTGAAATTTCTTAGCGCTAGGACCCCACGGACCAAAGACCTCAACACCAAACGGGAGAAAGTCGTATTCGGTGCCTAGTACTGCCTAGACCTCAATAATGGGTATAATGCAAGCATTTTAATACGTACCTATTGAAGCATTATTTTTAATTTTAGTAAAATATAGCAATTTTTATAATGTGGTTTTAACTACATTAACTTATCTTCAATGTCTCTGTTTAATTTCCTCGCAATCGAAGTTGTTGATAAAACTAATTTTACCCTCGACTACTATCTACTCTTACCTGTGGCTCGGATGGAAATCTTCTCTTTCCGAGCTTTACAGCGTACTCACCACGCAAAGTTGGTCCTTTATTCTCCTTCACTTAATCGGCACATATAAGGAACGGCCACACCGCTGCCTAAAAAACGGTGCTGCGGCATCGCAGTGACGCGCCGTAAACGGTAGGACTTGTCCGCATGCTCTCCACCAAAAGTCATGACGTTTACGGCACGTCACTGCGTTTCCGCACCGTCTGCGTATTTTAAGCAGCGGTGTGGTCGCTCCTTTATTCAAATGAAATCGTCCTACTGTTGCAACACTCCACTACAGCATCGTGCGGGCACATCGTTTTTGCGGTACATTTTGACGCGGGTCACATAATTACCCTAATTAGGACAAACGGACAAAACGGCGAATTGATAAAATCGCTATTAATTATCTATTTCGGGGTTTTTCCTGTACAACCGGTACGCCAGATGTCCGGGTTTTTGATTGCGAAATTATGCTGTTGTTTTGAATGGGTTTATTGCGTTTTAGTGTTTAACGATTAAGGTAAAGCTGATTTTCTACGTTACAAGTGAAATATTCATGGTAGAAGGCTCATAGGGCTTTGGAGAGGTCTATGCTAGGGTTTTATCTGTGGGATAGGAACGGAAATAATGATATCAGCAGTAGAACTAAGGTTACCGTCATAGACAGAAGAATTGCGAAACTGAAGTGGCGTAAGCGGGGCACATTGCTCGCAGGACTGATGGCCGTTGGGGTCAGAAGGTTCTCGAATGGCGTCCGCGGACCGGGAGACGAGGCCTCCAACAAGATGGAGCGACGACCTGGTTAAGATCGCGGGATCGCGGTGGATGCGGGAAGCACAAGACCGGTCTGAGTGGAGAGCCTTGTGGGAGGCCTAAATATGTGGACGTCTTTCGGCTGACATGATGAATCATGGTAGAAATACATTGCGAACTTTGAGTAATCTATTCTATCCCTCATGGCTAGTCCAGTAGACTCGCAAACTATAGGTGCTCGGATTATTTCACCTAACTGGATCGCGACTTTGGTTTTGGATTATATTTTTGTTGTTGGATTGGTTTTATTGCCATTTAGATACGTTTCCACCAGAAATGTGCGAGAATGCGTTGCGAGAAATTATGTAAGAAGGAATGTTTAGTGTAAGTAAGGAGGAACACGCGAGGAATGTTTTTGTCATGAACCAATAGAAACGCTTTATTTATGTACCCTCGCTCCACCGAGTTGTTTCCAGCAAAGACTTGCGGAGCGAGGATAGGTAAATGAAGCGTTTCTATTGGTTCATAAACACCTATAAACACATTCTTCGCAATACATCACGCTGAATCAGTAATCAGTAATTAGTCATTTATTGGCTCAAACATAGTACAAAGAAGTTGATTTACATACAATCTATAGTGCGACATGTTTTGTCAGAAAGACACCATCTCCCTCTCGTACACCTCTGGTAGAAACACAGCCTTAGTTAACTTTGGATGCAGCAGGCGATATGTTTTAAGAACTCTAAATCGAGGAGCTTTACATCTCTTTCACTTGCAAGCAACCGACAATAAGTTAGAATGGTGGCGCTGCATGCTCAAGTTCATTGATGTTTTTCATTCTAATAAATAGATTCTAAACATGATCCGTAACTGTGTCCGTACCAAAAGTGCCATTTCTAATTAAAAGATCTACATAAATCCACAGCAGACATATATGATAGCACGTGAATTCAAACCAAGCAAATTATATCAACACACAGTAACGAGAGTTGAATTATTCATTGAATTGAGATAACTGGAAATTGATCATATGTATTGCGAATATTATGATCATATCAGTATGTAAGTTTGGAGACGGAATAATACTTAATTTACAAGTGAAATTTTCATGGTTGGTCGTCTCCACGAGACAGTACTCTTCTAAGATTAATGACAGACTTGGAACTTGGTGCATATGTGTAGTTTGGAGGACAATGCCAGAACAGTCAGCAAAAAATGTTTGTGCTAAGAATGTTGCCACTACATTGATAAAACCTATTCCTCTTCTTGAAATAATGTTCTTAGAGTTCACTCAGAAAAATTACCGACGAGTAGGTACGAGCTTTTATAAAAGTAGTGATTTTTTGTAAAAAAAAAAGTTATAATGGTGTGTCCGCGAGGCTCAAATGGGACTGGGCTGGCCACGTTTGCCGCATGCACCCAGAAAGGTGGGCACTGGTCACCACAGAGTACCTAGATGCTCCACGATGTCCGTCGGCACCGCGGCAGACCTAGACGGCTATGACGGGATGACCTAGACGCGTTTTCCAGCGACTGGCGAGTTGGGGTTCCAGGAGAGAGGCCTCTGTCCAGCAATCGGATATTACAGGCTGAAGAAAAAGTGTCAAAGTCAAAGTCAAAGTCAAAATATCTTTATTCAATTTAGGCTATAACAAGCACTTATGAATGTCAAAAAAAATCTACCACCGGTTCGGAAAAACCTCTGCTGAGAAGAATCCGGCAAGAAACTCAACGAGGTATATGTCTTGCGTTCCTGCTTCCTATCAGCTCTGGTTCTAGTTCAACTATTTAATAAATGAAAGACAATAAGGAATAATAAATTTGCGCACCCGTGAACTTGTGGGGGGGGGGGGGGTATAAAATTCGGCCGCTCATTCGGTTTGAACAAGGCTCGTTAAACCAATAAACCGATACGGTTTCAGGCAGCCGGAGACGGTTTAAGTTACAAGATAACTGATAGTTACAAGAAGGTACGACAAACCGGCCAAGAGCGTGTCGCTCTCGCCCAAAATAGGGTTCCGTAGCCATTACGAAAAAATTAAGTAATATTTTTCTAAGGATTTCGTATTTTATACGGAATCTTCCAAGTTTAGTTATATTTTATACCTTAGGCTGCTATTTACTCTTAAACTACTAATGATTCTCAAGTAAACTTAGCCGTTATACTTTTTCTTGAAAGTTTGATATACTTACTACCATCCTGAATTTTTTCAAATTTTTCCACCCACCGGTTTAGATTTTAGAGAGGGGGACGTTCGATTTTAATGACCATTTGCACTTTAACGTTGAATATTTTGCAAACAAATCACTGAATCGAAAAATCGTTTTAGCAACCCCCCAGTGGTTTGAAAATACCTATGCAACGATACCTTGGATGAGAAAAAACGTTTGTCGGCATAGTTTACATATATATGCGTGCAAAATTATAGCTTTCTAGCATTGATAGTCCCTGAGCAAAGCCGCGGACGGATGGACGGACAGACAGACATGGCGAAACTATAAGAGTTCCGTTTTGGCCATTTTGGCTCCGGAACCCTAAAAATGGTTGTTTATTCACAAACATCAATAAATACAAATCATATTCTGCATGCAAAAAGCTTCGTTAACACTGATACAGGACTATATATATTTTTTACATATTATGATAGGGGGAAAACAAGCAGGCGAGTCACCTAATGGAAAGCAATCACCGCAGCATAGTTATCCGTAACATTTCCTGAGTTACGGATGCCGGCCCTTTGAGAAATGAGTAGGCTCGTTTTTTGAAGATCCCCAAATTGTACGGCGAGTGGACCACTCGGTGACAGCCCGCTGCTCGCCGCCATAGTGACTAATAGGAAATTCGTGGACCACGCGAGGTCCACTCGTTGTCAACGCGGCGTCCACCCGTGGACCACCTGTCAACAACTGGACGCCGAAAGTCGAGGCGGTGCTGGTCGGGTGCCGGGTGGCTCTAATGAGCTGTGACCTTTAGCAATAGGCGATAGATCGAATCGACCAATTCCCCAGAGCACTCCCCAGGATAAATACCGATGGTAATACAGGATATTATAAATTCCTGTTTCTTAAACAAAATTCTTATAGATTCACGCGCGTTCAAATAATAGATTGCTTTGATGGCTCTCGCTTGTTAGATAAAAATTGACTGAATGTCTGCAATAGATTCCCATGAAATAAGACCGTGCAAAATGATGCTATTAAAGTAAGCAAAATACACCAACCGTGCCGTCGCCAATCGGTATTTTTCCAACTACAAAAGCAGCAGAGCTCAATCTACTCGTGATTGCTGTAACGTAAGGTCTGCACTGTAGTTTGGAATCAAATAGGGTGTGTGATGTTTACAGTGCACTAATTTTAACACCTTGTATGATCGAAAACGAAGCCGTGGTGGCCTAGTGGTTTGACCTATCGCCTCTCAAGAATAGGGTAGTGGGTTCAAACCCCGGCTCGCACCTCTGAGTTTTTCGAAATTCATGTGCGGAATTTGAAATTTACCACTAGCTTTGCGGTGAAGGAAAACATCGTGAGGAAACCTGCACAAACCTGCAAAGCAATTCAATGGTGCGTGTGAAGTTCCCAACTCCGTTCCGCACTGGGCCCGCGTGGAGACTATGGCTCAAGCCCTCTTGTTCTGAGAGGAGGCCTGTGCCCAGCAGTGGAACGTATATAGACTGGGATGGATGGATGATCGAAAACAAATCCTGGCGGCGAACATGTCGAAGAAACATATTAGAAATTCTTAGTCAAGACCGAAATTCTTGAACTCTGGTATAACAGTGTCGCACCGTTCCTAAATTAACCCCCCGCCTGCCACACGGGGAGTGATTGAAATTGAAAATTTAATGCCTTTGTAGTGGAAGCAATTATTTACCAATCACACGGAATGCTACCAATAGCAAACTGTTGAATAATCTTACTTTGTATTTAAATGAATTTAACTCAAGGCTTAGTTGGAAATTCTAATTTGAATAGAACTGTGGCAGTTTTACAAGCTTTTGAACAAAATTTGTATGTGTCTCTTTATCTCGACCATTCACATTTTACTGTGCACCTGTCTAATTACCGTAACGCTTTTTCCGCACTAGTGACACGGTAATTAGACTTGAGTGCATAGATAAACGTAATGGCAACCATCCTATTTCTAGATGTGCACTCGGTCTCAGTGCCGTGTCGATTTTGCATGAAAAAAAGTGAAACGGTAATTAGACGAACCGTGTGCACAGTAAAATGAGAATGACCAATCTATACTAAATATTATAAAGAGGAAAGATTTGTGTTTTTAATTTTTGTATTTTTGGATGTTTGTTTCGAATAAACCCAAAAACAACGGGACCGATAGAATACTACATTGTCTTTGTGTGTAGTTCCTCAATCCGCACTGGGCCCGCGTAGGAACTATACTTCCAAGCTCTCTCATTGTAAAGTGCCCAACGATGAATATAGAGATGAAATTTACCATAGATAATGTATGGTGTCTCGTCGTCAGACATCCCTCAATGCCTAAAAACGGAAGTCTTCGACCAGTGCGTCCTACCAGTTTTAACCTACGGAGCCAAAACGTGGACCTTGACTGCGGGGCTAACCCACAAATTCAAGGTCGCTCCGCTAGCTATGGAGAGAGCAATGCTAGGGGTTTCTTTGAAGGATAAAATCCGAAAGCACACTATCCGACAAAGAACGACCGCCACCGACGTTGCTCAGAGAATTAGTTCGCTAAAGTGGCGTTGGGCTGGCCACGTCTGTCGCAGGACCGATGAACGGTGGAGCAGACGAGTCCTCGAATGGAGACCCTGGACGGGAAAACGTAGTGTAAGGGCGTCTTGAGGTACGGTGGATGGACGACATTAAGAGGGTCGATGGCGGCGGATGGATGCGAGGGGCTAAAGACAGAGTGTTGTGGCGCGCCATGGATGTCCAGCAGTGGACTGCTGTAGGCTGATGATGATGATGATGATGATGTATGGCACTAGAGCCCGAAATATATACTTTTTCGCCCTTGCACCTAAATAATAGATTGTAACGACGGCTGTCTGGACATAAGATACTATTTTATCCGATATTTTTCCCGCGAGATAAGAAAAAGGGCATTGAGATGAAAATCCGTAGTTTTGTATAAACCCTAGAATATACTAAATTCTGAAAAATCCAAGTGTGAGTCGGCCTAGCATGCGAAGGGTTCTATCATCCCACTAATATCATAAATGGAACGTTTGTAAGTCTGATAGTTTGTTATAATTTTACGTCTACACAGCTGAATCGATTTAGATGAAATTCGGTACCTACACAGATAGTTTGAGTCCCGGGGAAGGACATGGGATAATATTTATCCCAGAAAATTGCATAGTTCCCGCGGGATAGCGATAAACATATTCTACGTGGACGGAGTCGCGGGCAGCAGCTGGTCTTCATCACAGCATGCAAGTAGTTGTCAGTTGCGTATCGCCGTTTTTACCCGACTGATTAGATTTTATTGCATTATATTCCATCAAATTACATTAAATTCAATCAAATTATTAGGTCATTTTAAAATTACACAACAGGCGGTCTTATCGCTAAAAAGCTACTTAATACTTACTTACTTAAGCTAAGGGCTTACTTAATTAAGGTTCAGAAGATACAGTGTGTCACACGAGCGGCAGTGCCTCAGTAATAGGGTCCCGTTGCCTCCTTTTGTACGGAACTCTAAAAACTATAAAACTCCGCTAAAACATTTATAAAACGGCTTGAGAGGTCAACGTATTATCTATTTATTTCCCGTAGGACTTTTGTTTTGAAATATTATATTGTGAGCACTGAAAGTTTCTTTATTAACCCCCGACGCGAAAGAGGGGTGTATAAGTTTGCAGACAATGTCTGTCTGTGGCGTCGTGGCTATCAAACGGATGGACCGATTCCAATGCGGTTTAATGTGGTAAGTTTCTTCGTCGGGTAAAAAACGGCATGAAATCACGTTTGTTGTATGGGATCCCCCTTAAATATTTATTTTATTCTGTTTTTACCCGACTGCCCG
Organism: Choristoneura fumiferana; assembly: GCF_025370935.1. Classification (NCBI taxonomy): domain Eukaryota; kingdom Metazoa; phylum Arthropoda; class Insecta; order Lepidoptera; family Tortricidae; genus Choristoneura; species Choristoneura fumiferana. The sequence goes on from NC_133500.1 coordinate 4,617,158, forward strand.
AAGGAGGGTTATGTTTTTCGAGCGTATGTATGTATGTATGTACGTATGTATGTGGGTATGTATGTCCATTTCTTTGGTCCTGGCTGCAGCCTCAACGGCTGGACGGATCGTAACATATTATGAGGTATCATTGGATTCGTCGGAGTGACATAGGGTATATAATATTTCAATATGGCGTCTGCGAAAAAAAATATGGCGAAGGAATATAAAAAATATTTTGTATTGTAACAATATGGGAATCAAATGAAAGCTAATAATTAGCCCATTCTAAATATATATGAGTTATACTTTTACTCTACTATTTTCACATAAATTTCAAAAATGTATAAAATAAAAAACATTAAGTAAACTTAAAAAATCAAAAACCCGACTGCCTTAAAAACTAAAAGGAAGAAAATAAGTCTCAAGGTCTAGAACTCTGTCAAGAAGCTCATTTAAGGTTCAACAGTCGGGACCCATTCAAAACGTAACCAGCTCAAAAAATCTTGGTAATGGGTCCCGACTCATCATCATCATCATCATGTCAGCCGAAAGACGTCCACTGCTGGACATAGGCCTCCCCCAAGGCTCTCCACTCAGACCGGTCTTGTGCTTTCCGCATCCACCGCGATCCCGCGATCTTAACCAAGTCGTCGCTCCATCTTGTTGGAGGCCTACCGACAGCTCGTCTCCCGGTCCGCGGACGCCATTCGAGAACCTTCTGGCCCCATCGGCCATCCGTCCTGCGAGCAATGTGCCCCGCCCACTGCCACTTTAGTTTCGCAATTCTTCGGGCTATGTCGGTAACCTTAGTTCTACTGCGGATATCATCATTTCTAATTCTATCCCGCAGAGAAACCCCGAGCATAGCCCTCTCCATAGCCCTCTGAGTGACTTTGAGTTTTCTCATGAGGCCCATCGTTAGCGCCCACGTCTCAGATCCGTATGTCATCACTGGCAACACACACTGGTCAAAGACTTTTGACTTCAAACACTGCGGTAATTTGGACGAAAAGACACTGCGAAGCTTCCCGAACGCTGCCCAGCCGAGTCGGATTCGACGAGTGATCTCTTTCTCAAAGTTGGACCTACCTAACTGGACCGTTTGTCCCAGGTATACATAGTCGTCAACAACTTCGAGAGCAGAGTCTCCGACTATTACGGGAGTTGGTACAACATGGACATTAGACATGACTTTCGTCTTGTCCATGTTCATTTTCAGGCCAACTCGGTCGGAAACTCTACTGAGGTCAGCGAGCATTGCACCGAGGTCCTCCATGGTCTCAGCCATGACTACAATGTCGTCGGCGAATCGAAGATGAGTGAAGTACTCGCCATTAATGTTGATGCCTCGTCCTTTCCAGTCCAAAACCTTAAAAGCATCCTCCAATGCAGCGGTGAACAGTTTCGGAGAGATCACATCTCCTTGTCTGACTCCCCGCTGCAGAGGAATAGGCTTCGTGCTCTGATCCTGTAATGTATGGACGGACATAGTGGCGTTTTCGTACAAACACTTCAACACTTCGATATACCGATAGTCAACTTGGCACCGCTGGAGAGCCTGCAGCACAGCCCAAGTCTCGACTGTTGAACCTTAAATGAGCTTCTTGACAGAGTTCTAGACCTTGAGCCTTATTTTCTTCCTTTTAGTTTTTAGTAGTTGTTGTTATAGCGGCCACGGTTATACATAATCTGTGAAAATTTCAACTGTCTAACTATCACGGTTAATGAGATACAGCCTGGTGACATACGGACGGACAGCGAAGTCTTAGTAACAGGGTTTCCGTTTTAACCCTTTGGGTACGGGACCCTAAAAATGACAAAGAAAATCTTCGAGTCAGGACTCGAACCCGCACCGCTTGGCTGCACACTCGATATTAAAGCGCAATTGATTATAAAGTGAACGATCCCATCTTACACCGAATATGATGGACTATTCTGTAGGTAATACGCAGTGGTAGATATTTTATCGAACGATATCACTGTCGTTGCTAATAAATAAATATATTGGCACAATTGACACAAATTATTGACCTAGAGGCAAACTAAGCAAAGCTTGTATAACCTAACCAACAAAAAGATGAAAAACCTCCGACTTTGTCACTTCAAAGTGCAATATATCATAAAACTTATAACACCCCTCTTTTTGTGTCGGGGGTTAATTATGGGTACTATACAACTGATAAACATACTTATATAGATAAATACATACTTGTTATACTAATCTGCGACTGAAACCCATCTATCATCACCACCACACTACACTGACGCAGATCAATACAACCTTACACCATGCTAAACAGCGTGAGCCATGCACCCCGTACATTAGAGGGAGAAAGCTGACAATACTCACCACGCATGGTAAGCGGGTTGCCGAGCGCGTAGAGGATGTAAAGGTAACCAAGAAGACGCTGCCAATCTTCTGGTATCATCCCTCAGCCGGCTTCTACGGCGCCTACGGAAGAAGAGAGACAACATGCTAATTCCAGTGCCAAAGAACCCTAAAAAACCGGCCAAGAGCGTGTTGGACACGCCCGAAATAAGGTTCCGTAGCCATTACGAAAAAATAAGTAATATTTTTCTAAGGATTTTGTATTTTATACGGAATCTTCCAAGTTTAGGTATAAACCTTAGGCTGCTATTTACTCTTCAACTACTAATAATTCTCAAGCAAACTTAGCCGTTATAGTTTTCCTTGAAAGTTTGATATACTTACTACCATCCTGAATTTTTTCAAATTTTCCACCCACCGGTTTAGATTTTAGATAGGGGGTGGATCGATTTTAATGAAAATTTGCACTTTAAAGTTAAATATTTCGCAAAAAAATCACTGAATCGAAAAATCATTTTAGCAACCCCCTAATGGTTTTAAAAGACCTATCCAACGATACACTACAAGATTGGATGAGAAAAAAAAATGACCCCCGATTTTTTAATTTTACCATTTTGTCGGCATAGTTTACATATATATATTCGTACAAAATTACAGCTTTCTAGCATTGGTAGCCCCGAGCAAAGCTGTGGACGGACAGACAGACAGACAGACATGGCGATACTATAAGGGTTCCGTTTTTGCCATTTTGGCTCCGGAACCCTATAAACAATTGAATTCTAATTGCAAATCCCGCCTCATCACACTAATTCAATGCTATAAATAAAATATCGCTCGACTTGCGAATAGCCAGGGATCTCGATTTAAGGGTCCATAATGTTAAACCGCTCGAAAAACGGGCGGCGGGCAATCGCTCGGAATATCACTTAGCGATGCATTCGGCCCAAATGTATTTACGAGCGCTTCAGTAATAGGAGCCCGGGGAAACAATATGGCTGAGCGTTCGATAGTTCATTGCAGTGATTTGAAAAAAATATATAATGTACTGAGCGGCAAAAATCTGGCCCTCAAATGTATGTATGTATGTATGTAAACTCTTTATTGTACAAAAGAAAATTAACAAAATACAACTGACAAACTTTAAGATACTTGTACAAAGGCGGACTTATCCCTTTAAGGGATCTCTACCAGTCAACCTTTGAGTGGATGAGAGGAGAGGAGCAATACGTTAGGGTCCGACAAAGGGTGAGTTTAAGAGTTAAAATAATGGAAGCTACTATACAGTGCTTTAAACAATATAATACATAAACTACAATATAAATAAATAAACTACTATATATATGACCATAATACATATAATATATAAGCATATTAAACAAAGGAATGTTCTCAAATATGTATGCAGTAACAGAGAAATTTGTATGAAGAGTGGGCCAAATTTGGTGCCGCCGAGTATATTAAGTTGAAAAGTTCAAAAATAAGTTTAAAAAAATGGTTCATAAACTTGAAAAAATTGTGAGTAGTTTTGTATATATTGTACTAATTATTTTGCACAAATTTGTTTAAAATGAGTGTTTGGTGGCTCAACAATTTGGCAAAATATACATACATACATACATAAAATCACGCCTCTTTCCCAACGGGGTAGGCAGAGACTACATCCTTCCACTTGCTACGTTTCTGGCATACAACTCTCGCTTCCTCTACATTCATCAATCTTTTCATGCATGCACGTCGGTTTAGAGCCTACAGAACGCAAACAATAAAATGCAAAATGGCAAAATATATCTTAAGATAAATGTGTATAATAATTATCAATCAATCAATCAATCAATCATTTATTTATTTCTGAGAATATGGTACAATATAAGTTAGTAAAAAGTGTTAGTTCAGCATATTCTGCCGTCATCGGCGTAGAAATATTTTACAGTTAATATAATTTTAGAATAAATAAATAAAAAAACATTATTAATAATAAAAACAGAAAGAAAGAAGAGAGGAAAAAAAAATACATTATTTTGTTTATCTATAAAATAAAATACAATTTGCCTAAATTAATTGTTACTTATTTAAAAATTCATCAACTGAATAAAAGCACTTATCAAGCAACCACTTAAACATTCTCTTTTCAAATTGGTGTGTTTGTACCATCTTAAAATCCTCAGGTATTCTGTTATACAACTTTATAGCCATGCAGTATACGTTCATGCCAAACAATTTTAAGTTTTTTCTAGGCTGATGCAATTTTAGCGGTCTCCTGCTAGGTCTGTTAATTTTATTAATTATCTGGTCATGCAGTGGAAAAAACTGTGGGTACTTTTTGACAAATTTAGTTATTTCAAATATGAAAAGACATGGCAATGGGAGAATGTTAAGTTCCTGAAATATTGGTTTACAATGTGCAAGATATTGGGCTCCATATACAGCTCTAATACATTTTTTTTGTGTTACAAATGCTCTTTGGGCATCCGCACTGTTACCCCAAATGATAAGCCCATATCGTAGTATGGAAGAGACATACCCATGATATGCAGATAACGTAGCTTCTCTTGAAGCTACGGACCTTAGGCGTCGTAATGCAAACACGAATCTGTCTAGTTTAGAACATACATTTTCAATATGCGCCCTCCAATTGAGATGTTCGTCAAGGGTAACACCAAGGAAAGTGGCCGTGTCCACAAGCTGAACGGGAGAATTATTAATATGGACATTAATATTTATCCGGGCAGCATTACGAGTTTGGAACAAGATCATTTTAGTTTTTTCAAAATTTAGTTTATTATTTTACAATAATAAATGTAATTTTGGAAAATTCATCTGTTTTGAAAACACTACGTTTTATTAGCACCTACCTTCAATTTACAAGAGAACTCCTTCAGTCATCAAAACGATACATTACAAATGTTCACTTATTTATTACAGTTTATTAGCTACTGTCACAAACGACCGGTGGCCTAGTGGTTTGAGCTATGACTCTCAATCAGAGGATCGTGGGTTCAATCCCGGTCTCGCATCTTTGAGATTTTCGTAAATCCATGTGCCAAATTACATTTGAAATTTACCACAAGCTTTGAGGAAAACATCGTGAGGAAATCTGCACAAACCTACGAAGTAATTCAATGGTGTGTGAAGTTCTCAATCCGCATTGAGCCCGCGTGGAGACTACAGGCCCAAGCCCTCTCACCCATTCTGAGAGGAGTCCTATATAGGGATGGGACGTATACAACGTGTGACTTAAATAAGAATATATATTTTAAGGGCTTTAAGCATAAGCCCTAATGAAAGTACACTAACATTTGCTGCCTCTCTAAAACGTCAAATAAATGTTTCCATTACATTGCTGCTCGAGAAAATTTGAAAAAAATTAATAACTCTACATTAGTAAAGGCAATTAATATATTTTTTCGATAAACGGTTCTCAATATTTAAAGCTCTCTCTTCTTCTTCTTCTTCAGCCCATAGCCACCCAATGCTGAGTGTAGGCATCCTGCATTGCTCGCCACTCATCTCGGTCTAGTGCTCTACTCATCCAGCACCTTCCCGCCACTTTAACCAGGTCGTCGGTCCACCTCATCTCCTGTCTACCAACGTTTCTCCGCCCGGTTCTGGGTCTCCACTCATTTTATTGAGGACTTCAGATTCCAGTTCCTGGTAGCGTTCTTCCGTTAATAGTGTCCTAACATTGTATGTAGCCAAGTAAACGTGTTGGCAGCCGTATCCGTTCTCCCAGGGATTCTTAGCACCCTCTGTCCTACTGGTCCCCGACCGCTGCCGTAGCCAGGCCTAGTAGGACGACTGGGAACTGAGGGCCGTGGTAATGGTTGTCTCTGCATGCAGGTTAGTTGGCCTTGTAACGCCACGCTGGCCATTGCGGGTTGGCGTACCTACATCTTTTGAAGGCATTTCCTCCTTCGCGGCTTGTAGTGGCCGACCTCCGACTGGGAATCGGAGGGGGTCAGGATATTTACCGCCGCCTAATGCTCGGCGTTGTTGCTCGTTTAGCACCACCCGGGGGACACGTGTAGGGTTTCGCGGGTTAGACCTACGGACGCGAGCAACGACCATCCCCCAAAACCCATATTTAAAGCTATCACGTTTTAATCTTTCGTGATTTTTCAACTCATAATACCGCCAACGGGCCTTATCACGCTAACACACACGAGTAATATTTACCTCGACGTTTCGACGGCTCAGGCCTGAAATCTCTGTTTTACTAAAATGTACAACTCTCAAAACGTCTGCGTTTTTACAATGCTAGCACTTTTATTTAGTCAGCTTTCTTAAAATTTCAGCTATTTAAAATGTGTACAATCTCAGAAAGTCGTCTATTCATAATGTTTACATTCCTATAATATTAGCATTACCATAATTTCTGCTTTCCCGTTATGTTCACTTTTTTAAATAGTCTACCTAGTCTTTGTTTGTTTTCCCATAATGTCTGCTTTAATTTCCATTCAATGTTCTAAATGTAAAAGATTTAATTGCTTGCATACTTACTCTTTGATAACATAAATACCTATACCTAATATAAAATTACTGGCATTTAAGATAACATTAATGAACGTTTAGATAAAAAAAAATGTTTTTTTTTTAATTTTTTTTCGGGAATATCACTTTTCTGGAATGCCAACGTTATAAGAAGGCGGATATTTTGAGGTTGCAGACATTTTGAGAATAAGCACTTTCTGAAAAGCGATCATTATACAAAAACTGTCTTTCGTGGAGACAGGCAATTTTAAATAGCGACATTTTGAGAAGCTGACATTATGTTAAAGACGTGTTGACATTCTGAAAAGCAGACATTTTGCAAAAAACGGATATTTCAGGCCTGAGCCGTTTCGACAACATTACAATGGCCGTGGTCACGAGTGTGGGGTGTCCAGTCTGCCTAGAGTGAAATATTGCCGAAACGTCGAGGTAAATATTACTCTTGCGTGTTAGCGTGATAAGTCCCGTTGGTGGTATTTTGACTTTAAAGCTATCGTTAATAAAAAAATATGTTGTTATGGATGTCACACGTTGTATAGGCTGGGACGATGATGATGATGACGTGAAGCACAGACAGACAGTGAAGCTTAAGTAAAGTGTGCGTTATGATGAGCCCTGAAAACTACGTTGCAAAAATCACACGTTTAATCTTTTAAAAGCCAGCCGAGGTAATATTTTCTCTATACAGCATGTTCAGAAACAAAGCTTCCTGCGCGAGGCATAAATCCACCTGTAATCTGACCGCTCTTTAAGACTACATCCTGTATACTCAGATAAACTAACTTATGAGCGTACACTGCAGTGTTGGGGCTCTAATTTTTAAGTAGACTTTATTTTTATTTTGCTATGGTCACTGAAAAAAAAGGACTAAGTAACATAATATGTCGGTTAAAAAGACAGCATCGTGAGAAATGGAATAGACAGCAGTTAATGTTTACTGGGTCATTTGCAGAAAATATGCACGCTCCAGCTTCAAGTGTCCCAAACTTTTATATGGAAAAATATTTCTCAGATGTGCGTTACGTTATACACTTAAGTGGAATATTACAGTAGAAATAAGCAACCTGATATGTATGCATAGGAAAAATTCGTGTCTAGATTCCTGTCCAGCAGTGGTGTAAAGGTTATAGCACGCAGCACGGAATAATGAGGACCTGAGTTCGATTCCCAGTGCTGGTCTCTTTTTCTGGTTTTTCTGTGCATCCATGTCTCAGTTTGTATTTTCGATTTGGTTTCACGGGATACCCGTAAAAGTAACAAATTTCGAGTTGAAATAAAAAATACAAAAATACTCCAAAAAACCAATCATAAGTCTTCCTAATGATGATGATAAACTTTATGTTTCAATTCTCGCAGCGCACTCCAGCCTCTGAAAGGCAAGTTGCCCTTTGTATAGACAATATCCGGCCGCGGCGGAAGTTCAATCAGCGGCCGGCAGCTTCCTGTTTGCTACCTGCTCTTAAATGTACCAACTCGTGTAACGTACTGCCCATAGTACACAACTGTCTGTCCCATACATTATTGCTTGGACATTAGCTAGATTTTGACTAGGCAGTGTTAGCTGACAGTATTATTGGTGTAAACAGTTTTTCAAGACAAGCCAGCGTTGGCTACCAGCACTGGCGGGAAGAGAGGGCCGGCCTATTTTTTTAACCCCCGACGCAAAAAGAGGGGAAGTTTGACCGTTATGTGTGTCTGTGTGTCTGTCTGTGGCACCGTAACTCTTAAACGGGTGGACGGCTTTGAATGTGGTTTTTTTATTTTAAAGCAGGGTTTCTAGCGATGTTTCTTAGACATGTTTTATGACCCGACTGTCCGAAGGAGGGTTATGTTTTTCCAGCAATTGTATGTATGTGGGAATGAGGGTGGATTTGCGGATGAATGATTTGATGGACAAGAGCGGACGGAATGACCGGTGATTATTGTGGAGTGAATGGGACAAGCGAGTGAGTTGGAGAATGGGAGTTTTGATCGGGTGAGCCTAGTTGCTGCATGTGTTTTCTGTTTTATTTTGCTATTTAACGTATTCCATTTAATTTTTTTTAATAAACTTTTTCTTACTTTATTTCGAAAAGTTTGTTTTCCTTCGCACGATCCCACATGTATGTATGTACCTATTTTTGTATGTATGTGGATACGTATGTCCATTTGTTTGGTCCTCGCTGCAGCCAAAACGGCTTGACGGATTTAAACATATTATTATGAGGTGTCATTCGTCATAATCATAACTGTCGGAGTGACATATAGGGTAGGTATATAATATTTCAATATAGCGTCTGCGAAAAAAAATATGGCGGAGGAATAAGAAATATTATACTATTATTACGAGTCGCTACTTGACAGAGTTCTAGACCACTAGACTTATTTTCTTCATTTTAGTTTTTAAGGCAGTTGGGTTTATAATTTTTTAAATTTAATGTTTTTAAGCCAGTGAATACGTGCCATAATCCAGGAATACAATGCACCCATGAACTCAAACAATTACTTTGCTCACCCGCGACCTTATGATAGCTAAGTTTATGCAAAATATGCGTGTTCATGCAGTTCCTCCACCTCCACACTGTAAGAACACACACACATCACACAAACCCAGTTTAGGTGGTAGAACCTTGTGCAAGGTCCGCCCGGATTGCTACCACCATCTTGCTCGCTAATCCTGCCGTGAAGCAGCAGTGCTTGCACTGTTGTGTTTCGGCGTGGATAGTAAGACAGCCGGTGAAATTACTGGCACGTGAGGCATCCCATCTTAGGCCTCTAGGTTGGCAATGCGTCTGTAATACCCCTGGTGTTGCAGATGTTAATGGGCGGTGGTGATCTCTTACCATCAGGAGACCCACTTGCTCGTTTTCCATGCAGTCTAATAAAAAAAAAAAACATCTATCACCACCACCATACTAAACTGACGCGTTTCAACTCAACCAGAGCTCATCTTCAGAGCAACATCTACAAAGGGTTTGTATGTTCTTATTAAATTTCAAACGTGTATATGATTTCGTACATGAATTGAGATAATTTCAGAGGTACGAACCCGGATTTGAATTGAACCTATAGTCCTCGTCAAAAAGGTTTGTGCCCTGGAGTGGGATGTACATAGTAATAGGTCGAGATGATGATGAGTAGGAATTATACTTCTATTACGACGACCGGATGGCCAAGTGGTTAGAGGACCTGACTATGAAGCTTGAGGTCCCGGGTTCGATTCCCGGCCGGGGAAGATATTTCTATGAATAATACGAATGTTTGTTCTCGGGTCTTGGGTATTTAATATGTATTTAAGTATGTATTTATCTGTATATGTATGTTTATCCGTTGCCTAGTATCCATAGTACAAGCTTTGCTTAGTTTGGGACTACCTAGGTCAATTGGTGTCAAGTGTCTATTTATTTATTCCAACTCAAAAAATCAGCACTCTTGCTTTGCTTGTGCACCAAAAATATCTCGTGTGTAATTGGTGCTTTCCCACATTGAATAATCTACTATTTCCGTACCAGACCTCGCTAAAACATTTATTTCAACTGACAAATCTGACTTCTAGGGAAAAAGGAGGTATTACCATAAGAGGGGGATAAAAAGTGTAAACCGGCTGAGTCGCGATATGAAGCGACGCACAAATGAGAATTTCATGACATGTCCGGGCGCGAGGCAACACTAGTGTGGCGGCGGCTTTATATTTTAGATAATAAATATTAAATAAAATTAATATCATGGGACGCTTGACACCGATCGACCTAGTCCCAAACTAAGTATATGATAGTTTTGAACATGAAACTACCGTGAGACTCACTCATATTAAATGATATTGTAACGGATAACTCACGTCTTAAACCGAGTTTAGCTCGACATGTTTCCGGCTATTTCGTAGCGCTTCTTCTCAGGAGCACGCGACTCGGTGGCTGCTGCAACACGCACACTACGCGCCACCGCTCTGTACGCGCGACTGCCCGACGAAACTAACACCGGCGCACAACTACCCGCATTTTTATCGTCATTTTTATTGTCAATGTCTAATGTAGGGTAGCACACAACACTAACAACATCGCTCCGTAAAGGCACGTTCACACCAACCGATGACGCAGCACGAGTATTTAATACTGTTTTCCAACTCTGGGGTACCGACCAACCGCAATCCCGGTTAAAATTCGGATGACGACTAATCTCAACTCAATGGCTTCACGCACTTTCCGCGGAATGAAAAACTTTTCTCTCGCAAGTACAGATACCTTATCACACCTGATGTAATGCGTCAAATCCGAGTCCATTGAAACACACAAACACACTTCCGCATAATATTAGTAAGTAGTAAGTATGGATTGTTTACTTGGATTGTAATTTAGGTTTCATTTTAACTATGTTTTTAAATTATATTTTGTTTTTAATCCAAATTTATGTACCTTTTTAGGTTTTGTATGTTCCATCATAATTACGAACATATTTATAGCCGAAACACTAACAATTTTATTTCTAGCGGTGGCTTTTAGATCTGCCAGTGAAATTGAAATTCCGTGATTTTACCAAAATTCCCATGGAAATTGCATTTAAAACAGCCATGCAAAATTTTATGACGCTCAGCCCATCGGTTTTGATTACAAGATTTTATCCCTATCCCGTCGGAATATTGGGATAAAAAGTAGCCTATGTGTTATTCCGGTCCAGCTATCTACATACTAAATTTCATCCAAATTCGTCAATTACACGAATGAGTACACAAACACATCATACTGTAGTCTGAAAATAAATTACTGTTATTATAATTTAAGAAAAAGCCGCCTCCACACTCTCGCCTCCCCATATTTTCGCTATGGCCGCAGGAGCACATTATTAAAACATTATTCCGGAAGAAAAATGTATTTTTGAGTGTCGGGCGGTTGTTTACCCTCCTTGAGACCTTGGGCTTACGTCGGAGCGTGTAGTGCCGGCTTATGAATCGGTTGAAATCGTGGGTTTAAAAATTGTAACGTGTAGTGCGCGCTTAAGATGCTAGGTTTAAGCAGCGGCCATACCGAAGCTTAAAAAACGGTGACGGTACGGAATCGCAGTGGCATATCGTAAGCGCACCGTTTTTATCGCATGCCCTCCACACTGCTGATAAAATACGCAGACGGTGCGGAATCGCAGTGACGTGCCGTAAACATCAGGACTTTACCACAAACTCTCTACCAAAACTGTTGTTTTGTTTTGTCTATTCTTCTTTTTTTTTCTCTTTTGTTAGGAGTGAAAAGGGTAAAGGAGACTGGCCTATGCCTATTTCTTTTTTTCTTTTTCTATTCTGGCAACCCATTTTGTAATGTTAGTATTTCTTTATTTTAATTAAATAGGAAAGTATTTTATTAACTTCAAATTGTATCGGTCTCACTTAACTGTATTTTTTAACGTATAATGACCAGGTCCCAAAGGAAGACCAGCGCCGTTCGCAAGACCGGCAGATTGCTGATTTGGGACCATTTCGTGACATGCATACTTAACTTTTTTTTTATTATTATTATTATTGTTGTTGTTTTTTGGTAAAATATGGCGCTGTCCATTGGAGGACAATTTTGCCAGTGTCTAGTAGGTTTTGCCGTTGTACGGTAAAAATTCTAGAAAACGCAATATGAGACGTAATGATGGATGAACGATGACAGCGCGAATTCTATTTTTATTATTATTCTTATCCGTGTCACGTCACGTCATGTCATGTCACGAATAAATCTTTTCTTTCTTATCTTTTCTTTTTTTCTAAAGTCGTGACGTTTACGGCACATCACTGCGTATACGGTATTTTATCAGCGGTGTTGAGGGCGTGCGATAAAACACCGCGCATACGATGCGTTCGCCGTTTTTTAAGCAGCGGTGTGGTCGCTCCTTTATGTTTATCTTGTGACGTGGTGAGTCAGAATAGAATTGGTTACATTGGTGTGTGTGAAGTTATATCGAAAATACAAACTGAAATATAAATGCACAGAAAAACAAGAAAAATAAGACCAGCGCTGGGAATCGAACCCAGGTCCTCGGCATTCCGTGCCGTGTGCTATACCGCCACACCACCGCTGGATTTTAAAATTTATGACGGTGGAAGTATTCTACACTTCCACTGAACGTAGATATAGTTTAGATATAGTTAGTGTTTAGTATTGTAACTAAGGGAGGCATACATCCCTGTATTTCTTTTATTATTATTTTTTGTATTTTTTTTCTTTAATTGTATAATATAGTTTTTAAGTATTTTATTTGTAATTATATTTTTATGAAAAAATGACTTTCTGCCAAGTTTCTTGCGGTGCATTCTTCTTGGCAATGATGGTCTTTCCGAAAGCGCTGGTAGTTTAAAAAAATTACGTGTAAAAGTGCCCATTGCGGCCTATTTACTGAATAAATCATTTGAATTTTAATTTTTTTTTTGGACAACGATAAAGACACGAATTTCTCCTATGCACCTCATATCTCAGCTTGTGTTGTTTCTTATTTAGCCACTTAAGCAGCGACACTAGCGACATCTATGCCGTAGACCACATCGAGAAACTTTTCGGCACTCCATCGGTGTGTGAAGTTGCCAATCCACGCTAGACCCACTTGGAAACTACGGCTCAAGCCTTCTCATTCAGAGAGGAGGCCTGTGCCCAACAGTGGAATATTTACAACGTGTCTCTACCATGTGGACAAAGATAAATAGAACGTGTTTGAACTACGACATTTGAATATTGAAATAATTAGCAAAACCGAATTGGGCAAGATATATGTTTCACTTACAGTTTGTCCTGGCTCTATTCCTCAGTCCCAGGGACACATTTAAGACGCAATCACAGCACTTTCACAGTTTTTTTATAAATTATTTAAAAGAGCGCGCGCCGGCCGGCATACATTTTTAGGCTGTAAATTTTGCGAGACTCCTGGTGGCGCCGCCGGAAAGATCATTCAGCCAGTATGTTTTTGAAATGTGCAGGAGGTTTTGATGCACATATTACTAATTATATCTGCCCAATGTAACGTACAGAACGTATTGGTTAGTGTGTGAAGTCCTCAAAGTGGCGACCGCGAATCGGAAGACGAAGCGTTGGCAGGACGCTACTAGGTGGACTAACCACATCGCGGGAGTTGCAGGCAACCACTTGCGTCCACAAGTGGCGAGTTGTCGTCCATTGTGGCGTTCTAAGGGGGAGGCCTTTGTTCAGCAGTGGACGTCTTCCGATGATGATGATGATGATGATGATGAGTTTATTTCCATGTACAAAGCCTCATAGCAAATGCCACAGTATTAACGTAATAGCCTACCGACAAAAAGTTGGAAAACCCCGACATTGTCACTTCAAAGTTCAGTATCTCAAAAACGGCTGAACCAATTTTGATAAAACATGTCTAACAAACATCGCTAGGAAACCTGCTGACAAATGAAGAAACTGCATTCAAATCGGTTCACCCGTTTAAGAGCTACGGTGCCACAGACAGCATAGACACACAGACAGACACACACAAAGCGGTCAAACTTATAACACCCTTCTTTTTGCGTCGGGGGTAAAAAAAAGTTGGACAACCCCGACATTGTCTCTTCAAAGTTCAATATCTCAAAAACGGCTGAACTGGTTTTGATAAAACATGTCTAAAAACCGTCGCTAGAAAATCTGCTGTCAAATAAAAAAACGCGTCGGTTCACGCGTTTAAGAGCTACGGTGCCACAGACAGACACACATAGCGGTCAAAATTATAACACCCTGCGGGGGTTAAAAATGACTGACTCACGATTGAATACAGCAGTTCTATTTTACTTACGAATAGCTCTTAATTCTAATTTCCACTGAATAGATTTTTAAGCCAATCCATTTCAGAATTCATTGGTTTAAGTAGGCGTTTGAGTTCCCATTAATTCAATGGCGGTAAGTGCTTTTAGATGTAACGGCGCCTCGACAGACGGACAAACGTTGGAACGGATTTATTGTTATTTGACCGCAGCATGGTTAAAGTGGAGCGAGTGCAAAATAAAATGTATGGAGCGAAGCGAGTGATCATAATGATAATTACGGTAGGATTAATATTATTTATAGTTTGACAAGTACATTTTTTTTATTAGACTGCATGGCAAACGAGCAAATGGGTCTTCTGATGGTAAGAGATCACCACCGCCCATAAACATCTGCAACACCAGATGCTATGTGTGTCTGTATGTCTGTGTTTCTGTGTGTGGTACCGTAGCTCTTAAACGGGTGGACCGCTTTGAATTTATTTTAGTAATGTGAATATTTCAAATTGTGTCGGTTTCATTCTAAAGGTGCGTGTGTTGAGAACAACTGTCCAAAATTTCAAGACTCTAAACCCAGCCGTTCAAATTTCAAGATTTTAACCTTATCCTGTGGGAATATCGGGATAAAAAGTAGCCTATGTGTTATTCCAGACGTCTAGCTACCTAATTTCATGACTCTAAGCCCAGCGGTTGTTATTTAGAGATTTTATCCCTGTCCCGTGGGAATGTCGGGATAAAAAGTATCCTATAAGTAGAATTATTTAAAGAAGAGTAGCACTTATACAAAGGTTAAGAAATTGTTGTTTTTACCCGAGTATAAGAGTGAAGGGTTCTATACTTGAAAAGGAAAAAAAAATTGACCAGCTGTCTGTCTGTCCATTTGCCAAGACCGTTTACCACAAGAATTCATGGAGGTATCAAGTTGAAATTAAATATCAAATACGACACTTTAAATCAATAAAAATACTAAACTTGAAGTTTAGGTAATACAGCAGAAAAGTGTGCGGTACTATTGCGCGTAAAAGCGATAAGTAAATACCTATTACACGAATAAAGTTGCAGCTTACAGCTGCTCAGTCAATAAACAAAATCACGTACCACACAGGCAGACAGAATTTTGACATTGACATATCGTTCATATAGGTACCATCAGCCAAATATGTGGTCTACCACCCTAAAGTTGATAATCGTTTGCGTGTCATAAAACAATAATGCCAATACACGTGTCTGTCAACTTGAAAGTTCGACTTTACCGACATATTCGTTTGATAGGAACTTGTTTTAAAATTGATAGACCACTTATTTGGCTGATAGTACCTAAGAAATCGTGACATAGATTATGATTGGTTATTTGGAGTCTTTTTGTATTTTTTATTTCAACTCCAAATTTGTGAAACCACGGGATACCCGTAAAAGTAACAAATTTGGAGTTGAAATAAAAAATACAAAAAGACTCCAAATAACCAATCATAATTTGATTGCTTAGTAGCGACATCTCTTGTCTGGGTGAGCGGTTGGTTCCGATAGAATGTGACGTCTCTCGATGAGAGCGAAAACATAGATGTCGCTAGTGCTGCTGCATAAGTAGCGTAGTAGAAATAAGCAACCTGAGATATGTATGCATAGGAAAAATTCGTGTCTAAATTCCTGTCCAGCGGTGGTGTAGGGGTTATAGCACGCAGCACGGATTGCTGAGGACCTGGGTTCGATTCCCAGCGCTGGTCTCTTTTTCTGGTTTTTCTGTGCATCCATGTCTCAGTTTGTATTTTCGATGTGACATAGATAGTAAAAGGATTGCGCTCCAGTTCAGTTTCATCGACAATCATTGACACCGACACAAAATTAAAACTGGCAGCTTAGCACCAAACTAAAAACCTATTTCTAAAAAATACAATCCCCGTTCACCCGTTCTCAATTCCAGATTCAAAAAGCCACCAATTAAAAATAAATTACCGAGTGCTTTTGGCGCGAAAACTCGACGTGAAATATGCCGCGATGGAATTCGCACGTTCTAATTTCAAAAGATCTCGCTAGTACCATTGGCTGCGGGCGTATGTGTTACACTTGAAATTAAAATGGCGGACGGGAATTTAAACCGGCAGGCATTTAAATGCAGCGCAAATTTGGTTTTCAAGCTTTGCAGTTTGGTATTTTGAACTTAGCGTTCTAATTTATAATGAATGAGTTTGGGGGTAAATGGGTTAAATCCATCCCAGCCTATATCCGTCCCACTGCTGGGCACAGGCCTCCTCTGAAAACAAGAGGGCTTGGGCCATAGTTCCCACGCGGGCCACTGCGGATTGGGAACTTCACACGCACCATTGAATTGCTTCGCAGGTTAGTGCAGGTTTCCTCACGATGTTTTCCTTCACCGCAAAGCTCGTGGTAAATTTCAAATGTAATTTCGCACATGAATTTCGAAAAATTCAGAGGTGCGAGCCGGGGTTGGAACCCACGACCCTCTGCTTAAGAGGCGATAGGTCAAACCACTAGGCCACCACAGCTTGAGTTGGGTTAAATAAATGTTTTAATTGTCATTAACCCCCGACGCAAGAAGAGGGGTGTTATAAGTTTGACCGCTATGTGTGTCTATGTGTCTGTGGCACCGTAGCTCTTAAACGGGTGGACTGATTTGAACGCAGTTTTTTAATTAAAAGCAGGTTTTCTAGCGATAGTTCTTAGACATGTTTTATCAGAATCAGTTCAGCCGTTCTTGAGATATTGAACTTTGAAGTGACAAAGTAGGGGGTTTTCCAAATTTTTTTTTAACCTAATTAGAAAAACCGGTGGAATGCAAATGGATCTTGCGCACTAAAGTGCGGTACACATAAAAAAAGGAACTTAATCTGTGTCTGTTTTGCGCGTTATTTCTATTCGGCTTTAAGGGATTGCAAATCTAAAAGTACTTTGACCTTTAAATGACATTCGATTAAAAGTTTGTCGACATTTCAAGTGTATTTGGACGACCGGATGGCTAAGTGGTTAGAGAACCTGACTACGAAGTTTGAGGTCCTGGGTTCGAATCCCGGCCGGGGCAGATATTTGTGTGAATAACACGAATGTTTGTTCTCGGGTCTTGGATGTTTAATATGTATTTAAGTATGTATTTATCTATATAAGTATGTTTATCCGTTGCCTAGTATCCATAGTACAAGCTTTGCTTAGTTTGGGACTAGGTCAATTGGTGTCAAATGTCCCATGATATTTATTTATTTATTTATTTATTTATTTACCATATTGACATTCCATGCATCTGCCAAAGAAATCATAGCGAAATTGATTATGAAAAGGTCCCTGGTACGCGATTTAGTTTCCCCATTTGTACACCTCTACGAGTATAATGATTACACGTGTCTTTATGAGAATACACGCTTTGAATGGGTTTCCTATTCGTAACATTACACTTCCTGAGGTTTAACCGAGTGTGTAGTACAGGTAGGGTGCTGTGTTACAAAACCGAAAAGGATTTAATTAACATGTTGTAAAGTTAAAACGGTGTAAACGGAAGAAATAATCGTTTTACACCAAAATATATGTAGTAGGTGGTTGCGCCGTATTGCCGTGTGCAAGGAGGTCGACAAGCCTAGGCAACGCTGGCCGGAAACCTCTGATGCCATGCGGTATTCTTTCATTGTCATCTTGTCGTCTGTCTGTCATATATACAAATCGTTCCGCTCATAATAATAAAGTTATCCTCAATAATCTGCTAGGATTGAGTGATAATAAGCGCTAAAGAAGTTTTTTGAATGACTTCCAAGTAGTTTTTACCCGACTGCCCGAAGGGGGTTTCTTTACATGTGTTTTGTCGTCACTGCACCAATTTTGATGACTGTATTTTTTTATTTGAAATCGGGTAAGTACCTTTCATGTGATCCTATTTGAATTAATGTGATCAGTTGACGTAGATTAGTTACTCTGAAAAGGGAAGAAAAAATTATAATAAAATATTTAATAATAAATCGCAAATCCGGCCAATAGCTAGTCTAACTCGCGCACCTAGATTTCCGTACACATCTGTTGGTATCTATGGAGTGTAAGTGTAAGCAAAATAATTTATTGAATCAGGCGTTAGTTTGCGGAGGTCCATATCAATGAACTAAAAGAATTTATTTGCTCACCCGCGACCTTATGATAACTAAGTTTATGCAAAATATGCGTGTTGTAAACTTGAAACTCGAAGTTCGTGTCATGCGGTCCCTCTCGCTCTCGTATTAAATTTTATAAGTGTCAGAGGGACCGCACGACACGAAATTCGAGTTTCGAGTTTGGTAGTAGCTCTGCTGACGCGTCAATGTAGTGTGGTGATGGTGATAGATGGGTTTGTGTGTGTTCTTATAGTGTGGAGGTGGAGGAACCGCAAAAACACACGCAAATTTTGCATAAACTTATATAGCTATCATAAGTAGGAAATAGGATATTAGTAGGAGTAGGATGATATAAAATACGAACCCATCCTCACTCGGAACACATTATCAATTGTTAACAACTTAACCTAAAATTTAAAACCAACAGCATCTTCCCGCCATTTCAAATACCGACTAAGATGTTAACACTGAGTTTAAATTCTTGTTGACCGCATCCGAACACTTCGCCTGCACTCGACTGTACGTTCATGAAATTCAAATTTGGAACTCGTTGCTTTTTAAACCTGCCAGGACTAGTTGCAATTTCGAAGTACTCTTTATGGAGTTTTTTTTTTGTTGCAAGTTGGCAGTGATTGTCGACCGGCGTCTTTAAAAATAACGATGAATCTTCAATGTGAAGGGCATTTTGTCAGCATAAGTTTAGTTGCTACATAAATCTGAGCAAAGTTACAGCTTTCTAGCACTGATAGTCTCTGAGGAAAGCCGCGGACAACCGGACAGACAGACAGACGGAAAGACGTACCTCAAAAGAAAAAACACACTTTGTTGTCCACTGTCTGTCCGTCTGTCAAGGTAAACGCTAGTATAAAGATAAAAATAAAAAAGCAGCGACTACAAATATAAAAACAAAATAAGTGCGTCTACCCGTGGCTTTCCCCGCGTTAATCTTCGATCTGCTATTTACAGAAATTGCGGGATATAAAAAATCCCGCAAGTACCTATTTTTAAAAATTGTGAGTGTGTGTATGAGTTAAAAATAATTAAATATATAAAAAAAAAATGGCCCAGCCATACTTATTCTAAAAAATGCACTACGGAATCTTATTAGATTTTAGTAGTCTGTATTACAGAAGATGAAGCGAACGCTTTGCGCGAATGCTTGAAATATTAACAACGTCTAGTCGGTAACCAGCTAAAGCGCGTATAAAAGCTGTATAAACGCTACAAAAAGGGTTAGGGCGTGATTTATATACCGACAATACAGCCTGTCATAAAGAAGTCCGAAATTAGTTAATAACAAAAATTCTACAATTAATAAGGTACAATGGCGGGCGCAGTCTTAGCGGCGGAACTAAGAGAAATTAATTTGCGACGAATGGATGGCGTGCTGCAACATTAACAAGTTAAATTAAATATTTCATACTTTCTTTACCTACGGGGTGTCTCAGACCATGGGGCTTTACATTCAAGGTTCTATTCTACTCACAAAACTAGGCTACTTTTGTTTTGTAATATTTACAATAAACTTAAATTTAGATAATTTATTCATCCTCAAAGTTTAATCTTAAATCAGTGTATCGGAAATGGCGGCGTTATCACTGTCTCTTGGTACGGGGGCCTTTAAATAATTTTTGAAATTTATTCGACATCTCTAAGATAAACACATTCAATGTGCCGTCAATTTGGTATCGTATCGCATACATTGAAAATTAAATTTAATTTGTATGAGTAAAATGAAATTAAAGGTGGTAATATTTTTAAAAGTAGTAGACCAGAAAGTACCTCGATCTAAAGCCACATGGTCAGAGATTACCTGTATAACTAAAGTTGTTTTATCATTAACTAAATCATCTTAATTATTTCATCATCATCCGGGAGACATCCTCTATCCCCTTAGAATGCCACAATGAACGATAACTCGTCACTTGCCTTAACCTTGCGATAACTTGTCACCGGTTGTCCGCAACTCTCGCGATATCAATTCACCTAGTGGTAGGCCTGCTAGCGCTTGGTCTTCTGGTTCGTGATCGCCACTCGAGGACCTTTCTGCCCAACGGTTATCTGTTCTTACGTTGACGTCCACCGACCAGACGAAAGGATGACCTGGTTAAAGCCGCGGATTTACGGTGGATGCAGGCCGCATCCAATCGAAACAACTAGAAGTTTATTGGGGAGGCTTATGTCTAACCAGTGGACGTCCTACGGCTAATAATGATGATGATGAAACTCTTTTTTAAAAAACCCCGATGTCATAATTGAAATCTAGAAAAACCTCTGTTGAGAACAATAGTGGCTAGAGAACCTGACTACAGATATTTAAGTATGAAAAATACGAATGTTTATTCTCGGGTCTTGGGTGTTTAATATATATTTAAGTATGTAAATGTATGTATTTAATTTATTACTATATTTTTTTTTTTAAATTACTTCCTAAAGCTTTCATTATAAAGAACCTTCCTTCAATTACAGTTTTTGGGGGACGATTGTTACTCGCGTCCGCAGGAGAAACCCACCACAACCCTGCACGTGTCCCCTGGGTGGTGCTAAACGAGTGACAAACATTAAGGCGATATACAAATAGGCAAAGATGGCGAAAGTTATGTTTATAAGCCTATTTTAAATGTATGCCATACGATTAAATAAATAAATTACAGTTTTGTTAGGGTTAAGTTAAATTAAGTTTGAGCGTTTGATTTGTTGTTAAAATTGTTGTGTGAATTATGAAATAAATGTTTAGTATGTATCTATATCTATATAACTATATTTATCCGTTGCTTAGTACCCATAACACAAGCTTTGCTAAGCTTACTTTGGGACTAGGTCAATTGGTATGAATTGTCCCGTGATATTTAAAAAAATAATAATAAAAATGTTATTTCAAAGAATGGCAGCATCTCGCATATCGCCGTCCCCAGAGCTCATCTTGCGAGAAAATATCATTAGCGCCTGAACCGGGCCCGAGCGGGCCAGTGCATCCGGAATTACTCGCTCTTATAATTATTCATTCATTCATTCGTTCATTCCTTGTTCAAATGGCTGCTGGTTCCTCTGTTGGATGAATTGTTTTATTACACGTCTTTTGAAATATTTATTTATTTATTTATGTATTTGGGCACAAACGGTACAATAAAACTTACATTGTAAACAATGACATCAAACATTGACCAACAAAGTTGTTGTTGTTACACATATCCTTGCAATTGACTGTACTAAAGACGAGTAGGTACCTACGAAAAAAATAACTTAAAAAAACAGTGATTCTTGTAGAGTCGAGTTCGTAAACTTCTGAGCATAAATTTGTTCTAAAATATCTGAACACGCTTCCACGTCAATACAGTCGTGTTCACTCACATATTTTTGATTACCACGAGCTTTGCGGTGAAGGAAAACATCGTGAAACCTACACATAAAAGCAAATTTAATGGTGTGGGTGAAGTTCTCATATTGAACTAGGCCCGCGTAAGAAGTGCGACCCAAGCCCTTTCAATCTAAGAGCGCATTCAGACTGGCGGGAACCATGCGGTTTCAAAATCGCGCGAATCCCGCGCGGTTTGAAACGCAAAATTTTGTCTATTCAGACACCGCGGTTATTTAGCGATTGGCGTTCAGTTTCAAGATGGACGTCGAAGAAATTAAATACTGTGTCTTTGGTTGCTTACAATAAAGAAAAGAAGAAAAAGGCGATATTGGGTGCATCCAATATTTAATGATCTATTCAAACATGGCCATTTCGTTGCGTTATATCCCAAACTTTGGAATCCCAAAGGAAAAATTCATTAACTATTAAAGAATGTCAGTAAAATCTTTGACGAACTGCTTGAATTGATCAGGGAATGTGCGTGGCCTCCTGGAATGTGACGTTCAAACCGCGCGGTATCCGCGACGCAATGAGGGCTATCGTTTTTTGTCTCACTAGATGGCGCACTGTTGCGTGAGGTTTTTTAAGTATGGCTTTCAAAGTCTGTTATTACGGGTGTGAAAACAAAGTTTAGATTAAAATCATATTTAATACACCTTAAAACCGTACCATAAAAAATATCGAGCATGCCACAGTGTTGCAAAGTCCTCGATTTGTTCGGAAAAAAGGGAGGACAAAGGTTTCCGAAAGACAAAACTGTCTCAAAACATTCACATTCACATTCACATTCATTGCCCCGGAACGCATATTTACCATAATTAGTTTCAGATATTGCAAAATATTCACAAAATTATTCTAATTATAAATAAACCCGCGTAGCTCACCCAAAAACTATGAGATTTGACATTTCGGAGACCTCACGCTACACTAGCGCCTCTAGCGGCGAATTCATTCGCGATAGCCCTCATTGAACGCGCTCGTCAGGCTCCATAGTAATGAAATAGCGTGGGCGCCGCGCGATTGTATTTTCTCGCGGTTGGTTGGCGACAACCGCGCGGTTATGTCTGAACGCTTTGCAACATTTTCATGTAAATATGGAATCGCGCAATTTTGGAACCGCGCGGTTTCCGCCAGTCTAAACGCACTCTAAGAGAAGATCAGTGCCCAGCAGTGGGAAGTATGTAGGCTGGGATGATTTTAGTTGATCCGGCCAGGGTAAAAATAGCGGATTTTTAATTACACGCAGGTTATATTTAGAATCACATCTTTATTTTATAAACAACTTAATGAACTTGTGTTTTCATTACTGTACCGCATGTTTACAATTAAAGTTAATAAATAAATAAATAAAATAAATCACATAAATAATTAAAAACCTGTATACTTACCGTAAAATAGTCTTAGCAAACACGTTATTATCACCGTTCATAAATTTTAACAGAATTCTCGGTTCAAAGTCAGATTTAAAAATTCATTACAGCGGAGATAAAATGTAAGGACGTGTTAGGGTTCCTTGGGGACCAAGAAAAAACCTTTTTTCATTTTAACGCTACTTTATATTCACTATTTGATGAGGATAGTAGCTGTACCTCAAAATACGGAAATTACCGAAGAACTAAAGTCATCGACATAGCTCGGAGAATTTGCAAGTTCACCTTGCTCGAAGATCAGACAACCGTTAAGGAAGATAGGTCCTTAAGTGGCGACCAGAAACGGGAAGACGAAGCGTCGGCAGGCCTCTCACTAGATAACTGACGACATCGCGAGACTTACGGGCAACCGGTGGATATAGCGAGATTTTTTAGGCCTCAGCCCTCGAACTTCCACGCATTTCACGTATAACGTGTTTTGTTTTACTTTAATTGTTGACAATGTTGTACAAGTAAACGTTTTTTATTTCTTTATTTCTTCTTTCTTCATCTTGTCCTTTTTAACGCCCGACGCAAAAAGAGGGGTGTTATAAGCTTGACCGCTATGTGTGTCTGTCTGTCTGTGGCACCGTAGCTCTTAAACTATAGTTTTTAAATACGTATTTTATTTGTAATTATTTTATTGAAAAAAAAGACTTTCTACTAAGTATCTTGCATTGCAGCGCATTCTTCTTGGCAATGATGGTCTTTCCGAAAGCGCTGAAAGTTTAAAAAATGACGTGTAAAAGTGCCCGTTGCGACCTATTTACTAAGTAAATGATTTGAATTTGAATTTTAATTTAAACGGGTGAACCGATTTGAATGCGGATTTTTTTTGAAATCAGGTTTTCTAGCAATAGTTCTAAGACATGTTTTATCAAAATCGGTTCAGCCGTTTTTGAGATACTAAACTTTGAAGTGACAAAGTCGGGGGTTTTCTCTTTCTTACTTCAAAACTAAAAATACGTATTCAGTTTTTTTTTTGATAATCTAAATAATGAACTAAATTGTTTTTTTTTTACTCACGAAACTATTCAATCGACTGTTTAAAGAAGAAATCGATAAAATACGCAAAATAAAGACATTTTGAATTTTGAATTATTTTACGTCATCGAAAATCTTACAAAACACCATTCTTATTTCCCCGAATCTTTTCCTTATTCTTCTAACAAACCTTGTAACCTACAGAACCCAATTTATACCTCAGGGTAAGTCGACAGATAAGGTAATACTTGTTAATTATGTTTCTGCCCGCCTTCGGGTAATCTACCCTAATACGAGAGATGTCTTGTTTAAAAAGAGTCGCTGTTGGCCAGAATTTTTTTTTTTTATTTGGCAAAAGGTCACGGGCGTAATACCATGCTAATACAAATTGTATTTTTAATGTAAGTAGGATTATCAATTCATTATTAGAATAATAGTCTGAATACAGTTGAAATACAGTTACTTCTGTACGACACGAGTTTATTTTTAACCCCCGACCCAAAAAGAGGGGTGTTATAAGTTTGACGCTAATCTCTGACTGTTTGTCTGTAGCATCGTAGCTCTCAAACGGTTGGATTTCAATTTTTTTTTTACGTGAAAGCAAGGTTTTTGTGGCAGTTTTTAGCTAGTTTAATAAGAAATCGGTTCAGTTGTTTTTGAGATTTTGAACTTTGATCTAATTATGCAAATTACTCGCCCTCTTCTACTTTCACATTTATTAATATATGTCTATCATACAAACCTAATTTATCTCAAAAACGACCCAAAATACTAACGCGTTTCAAACTCTGTTCGAGTTCATTTTCAATTACCACCTTACTCCCATACATACATTTACAATAAAGCGTGTAAGCATATAAGAAATATGAAAAAGTTATCCCAAAAAAATCTCAAAAAAGTTATTGTTGATGACTCTTAGCTACGATGAAACTGAGGAGGTTATTGCAGGCAGCCTGTTACTGTAACTGATGTAAATTGTAAATTCTCTGGTCTGCGATACAGGCCCAGAGTCTAGTGCGGAGCCCGCCGATGAATTTAAATTGGAACCTTGTTATATTTCAAATAAATTCTTTCATTCTTTCAATTGATTTATGTGGAAGTGGAGAACTGTGAATTCGCATACTTAAAACAATAAACAATGTACTTTCTTATTCATCACTTTTCTACAGTTTCATAATATTCTATTATACATGATTCTTCCAGAAATAATTAATATAACGCACGTGTGAATTTCCCAGAAATTCTAGCAAAAGCCTCAAAAGCCTAGTAACGAAATATAGGGCAGAAACAAATGAAGTAATTACAACGCGGAACACGCTCGCTATATATTACATTATCTCGCACATATATATGTTGTGCTTCCAACAATCAGTTCTGCTTAAATTGTTCCACGCACTTGAGGAATATGGATATTATGGAGACGATTAGACAAAAATTTGAATTGTACTTTTCAACCAGTGTGTGTTGCCAGTGATGACATATGGATCAGAGACGTGGTGATTCACTATTATAGCCTCGTGGGCCCTCGCGTACTTAATAAAGGATCAATTAACACTAAGTATAACGGCCGAACGTACTTCATAAAGTACAAATGAAAAGAAAAGATAATCTTAGAAATTTTGAAATAATATGCAAAATAACAAAGCTGGTGATTCACGTCTAGGGTGTTCAAAAAGACTGTTAAAAAGGTGTCCCAGGATAATAGGTCTTGTAAATAGCATTCAGAGTTACTCAGCGAGCTAAGGAGAGAGCTATACTTCGGGTTTTTCTACGGCAGGCGGAAGCCCTTTAAGGGGGGGGGGGCTTGATTTGAAAAATGTTTGGCGACCCCCTGCTGTTCCGTATAAATATTGTATTATATGATGTAACTAAAAATTTACGGTTTTCGCCATTTTTCCTTTATTTGTGCTATAAGACGTTGCTTCTGTAGCGTCCAGATAAGCCATTACCCCGCTAGCCGCAGTCGGTTCCACGTGTTGGCAATACTATAAACATCTGCACACCGGCGCGTGGAACTGCGCGGCGTATTCGAGTTCATTTGAATTGCCCAGAAGGCCAGTCGAGAAGCGGAGCGACATTCCTTCCGGCGACGCGGTCCTGAACAGAACTATCCATTGCGCGAAACTCATTTCTTTCCTTTTCCTAGTTTAATATTCCATTGTAAATACTTTCCTTTTTGATAATCTTTATTATACGTTCGTGTGCCTCTAAATCTCTTTTCATTAATTCATCGAAGCCTCAGGAGGCGCACCTACACTGGTGACCCCGCATTGGACAAGAAACGCAAAATTCAAGCAAAATTCAAGTAAGAATATAAAACCTACATAATATTGAAATGTCAATGGGAAACGGCGCAAGTGACAGCGATGGCGCCGTATTCAAAGTCGGTGTACGAGCGCCGCCGTTTTGGCCGCAAGAGCCTGCGCTTTGGTTTTCGCAGATGGAAGCACAATTTTCACTGTCGGGAATAACGGAACTGCAAGCGCTTCTTCAAGTTGACTCATCATCATCATCATCATCGTCTTCATTGAATCTCAAGAAAATCAAATCTTTTGAAAATAATTACGAAATTTATTGCGACATCTCCACCGGTAATTCAAGACCTTACCTTACTCAAGCCTTTCGTCGTGCAGCTTTCAACTCATTGCACGGTTTGAGCCATCCAGGTGCAAACGCAACTGTCAAATTGGTGACGCAACGATTCGTCTGGCCCGACATACGCAGAGATTGTCGCCGTTGGGCGAGAGAATGCACAGATTGCCAGAGAAACAAAATTTCACGTCATACGTCATCACCCACATCATCATTTCATACACCATCACTTCGTTTTTCACATGTCCACATGGACATAGTAGGGCCATTACCATTTTCTTGTGGTTACAGATACTGCTTGACGATCATTGATCGCTTCACCCGTTGGCCTGAGGCCTACCCCTTGGCTGACATCACAGCGGAGACCTGCGCGCGAGCCTTCATCGCGGGCTGGGTCGCCCGCTTCGGCTGCCCTGTCAAAATCACCACTGACAGGGGCAGGCAGTTTGAATCCGAGCTGTTCCACACCTTGTCATCCATCCTCGGGGCAGAGCACCGGCCTACCACATCCTATCATCCGGCCTGCAACGGGATCATTGAGAGACTCCACCGCCAGCTCAAGTCCTCAATCATGTGCCACTCCAATACGCACTGGGCTGAAGCCTTACCCTTGGTGCTGCTGGGCATCCGCAGCGCTTGGAAGGACGATTTACAAGCTTCAGCAGCAGAGCTCGTCTACGGGGAACCTCTACGCCTACCTGGCGAATTCTTTACGCCTACGAAGGGCACTACGGTCGACTACACGGACTTCGCAGCCAGACTTCGTGACCACATTGGAAAACTCAACCCAGTCCCGGCCAGTCATCACTCGAAGAAACCTTTTTACATCCCGAAAGAGTTGAGCACGGCCGAGTACGTTTTTCTTCGACAAGGGCACGCGAAGAGATCGCTAGAGTCCCCGTACTCAGGCCCGTACAAGGTCCTCGAGAGACGTGACAAGACCTTTCGAATCATTTTAAATGGAAAGCCGAACACCGTGACCATCGATCGACTGAAGCCGGCCTTCATGACCAGCGACACTATAGATGAGGACACATCCAACAGCCATCAAGCATCAACAATACCAGAGCCTGAACCGAGCACCGTCAGAATGACGCGAAGTGGACGATATGTAAGATTTCCAGATCACTATCGACCATAGCAGGCAATGGTCTCGGCGGGGGAGTAGTGTAGCGTCCAGATAAGCCATTACCCCGCTAGCCGCAGTCGGTTCCACGTGTTGGCAATACTATAAACATCTGCACACCGGCGCGTGGAACTGCGCGGCGTATTCGAGTTCATTTGAATTGCCCAGAAGGCCAGTCGAGAAGCGGAGCGACATTCCTTCCGGCGACGCGGTCCTGAACAGAACTATCCATTGCGCGAAACTCATTTCCTTCCTTTTCCCTAGTTTAATATTCCATTGTAAATACTTTCCTTTTTGATAATCTTTATTATACGTTCGTGTGCCTCTAAATCTCTTTTCATTAATTCATCGAAGCCTCAGGAGGCGCACCTACACTTCGTACCAAATTCCAAGATTCTGAGTTTACGGAAGTACTCTGTAGGTTTCGATTCCCTTGCGGGTTTCGAAAATGTGCGGAAATTTGCGGCATAAACGGCTGTACCTATCTTTTGATTGCGTGGGCGTAGAATTTTGATTTTTTTACAGCTCCAAGGGACAGTAGACTTGAGTATTTGGTATAAATTTCAGCTTGATACCTCCACGTGTTCCTGAGAAAAAGGGTCTTGACAGACTGACGGACGGACGGACAACAAAGTGATCCTATAAGGGTTCAGTTTTTTCCTTTCGAGGTACGGAACCCTAAAAATGTATCAAACCAATGCGACTCTACTCATACTCTGTCCGGGCACACCTAATAATAAGGGGTAGGCGTTAATATACAATATTTTGTACATTATATGCATCGCATCACTCTTACAACATTGTTTAGCAAACAAATTACTGGTTTAATAATGAGGAGTGAGGAACGACTCCATTGTTTAAGTGTCTCATGCAAATATATATATATATATATATATATATATGGGCAATTCACGCATCCTACTAATATGCCATGTGGGGGTTCACGTTCACTCTATGGAGTAGAACCTAACCAACAAAAGCAAAACCCCCGACTTTGTCACTTCAAAGTTCAATATCTCAAAAACGGCTGAACCGGTTTTGATAAAACATGTCTAAGAACCATCGCTAGAAAACTTGATTTCAAATTAAAAATCTTTATTCAAATGGGTTCACCCGTTTAAGAGCTACGGTGCCACAGACAGACACACATAGCGGTCAAACTTATAACACCCCTCTTTTTGCGTCGGGGGTTAAAAACTAGTAATTGGAAAGCATTGAAATGACAAATAACGCGGTTTACCGGTTCGGTTAGAAGCCGTGGTGGTGGCCTAGTGGTTTGATCTATATCCTTTGCTTGAGAAAGCAAAGGATCGTGGGTTCAAACCCCGGCTCGCACCTCTGAGTTTTTCGAAATTCATGTGCGAAATTACATTTGAAATTTACCACGAGCTTAACGGCGAAGAAAAAACATCGTGAGGAAACCTGCACACACTGGCGAAGCAATTCAATGGTGTGTGTTAAGTTCCAAATCCAGCAGCAGTGGGACGTATATAGGCCGAGATGATCCATATCCAATGATAGAAACATAGAATCTCGTTATGCTAACTACACAGCGCAATACAGCTACTCTGTTACATACATGGAAGCTGTGACAGTATCGTTATCTCCACGCTTCGCTGTTTGACACGGCACAGCTTACATAATATGCAAAGGATTCAGTTTTTTTAAATGCAACAAACTCTTTATTGTACAAAATAAGCAAACAAACAAAATTGATAAACAATCCATACTAATATTATTAATGCGAAAGTGTGTGTGGTTGTGTGTATGTTTGTCCGTCTTTCACGCCGTAACGGAGCGACGGATCGACGTGATTTCGGCGTGAGTTTATGGGCCCGTGAACATGACACGCTCCGAGAAAACACTATTCTTCATACATAATAAGACAGCCTTTGGATTCGAACATGGCTAACGTAGCATTCAACAATGAAGAGAACAACGGCCATTTTTCCTCAGTGATATACTATTATGGCCATTACCACTTCAACGAGCTGGTAAGAATTAGTGCGGTATAAAGTGAAACATCTTTGACTAGAACGTATGCGACGCGTCGGATCACATCTCCTCACCCGCTCACGCGTCGCTGATAGCTGCAGTGACACTTTTAAACTGGGTGACACCGCTCCGACGCGGCGGTATTATTAGAACTGCACGCTCTGTTTGTTATTGTCAATCTATAATTATCATCTCATGTTTTTTTAGGATTCCGTACCCAAAGGGTAAATACAGGACCCTATTACAAAGACTCCACTCTGCCTGTCTATCTGTCACCAGGTCATGAACTGTGATAGCTCGACAGTTGAAGTTTTCACAGATCTCGTATTTCAAAGTCAAAGTCAAAGTTTTTATTTGCATAAAGTGTGGTACAAATTGTTTTTTTTTTTTTTTTTATTCGACTGGATGGCAAACGAGCAAGTGGGTCTCCTGATGGTAAGAGATCACCACCGCCCATATACAACTGCAACACCAGGGTATTGCAGATGCGTTGCCAACCTAGAGGCCTAAGATGGAATACCTCAAGTGCCAGTTATTTCACCGGCTGTCTTACTCTCCACGCCGAAACACAACAGTGCAAGCACTGCTGCTTCACGGCAGGATTAGCGAGCAAGATGATGATGGTCGTTCAATTCGTTTGTGCCAGGTCTTGTGATGTTGTCTCTGTTTATTCTGACAAAACAAACAGAGACAAGCCCTCAGTCACAATAAATTTCCAATACATTTTTTGATTTCAAACACCCTAATACAGACTGTGAAATTTAATAAAAACTTCATAATAAGCCGAGATCTACAAAAAATACACAAAAACAAATCCGCCGGAAGCCCGCAAAGCCTCCTTTTTGCACTTTTTAATTTCCGGAAGTGGACATAATCGCCGGATGTGACGTCATCAATCAAGTGACAACTGACGACGTAATGAAAAAAAAGTTGGGTGTTCAGGGAGAAAGTTGTAAGTCTTTAGTTGAATTGCGGCATAAAGTGGTTTCTTTTAGGGTGCCGCGCGTTGTAAGGAAAAAGAGTCCTTACATTACTTTTACCTGACTGGATGGAAAACGAGCAAGTGGGTCTCCTGATGGTAAGAGATCACCACCGCCCATAAGCATCTGCAACACCAGGGGTATTGCCAACCTAGAGGCTTAAGATGGGATACCTCACGTGGCAGTAATTTCACCGGCTGTCTTACTCTCCACGCCGAAACACAACAGTGCAAGCACTGCTGCTTCACGGCAGGATTAGCGAGCAAGATGGTGGTAGCAATCCGGGCGGACCTTGCACAAGGTCCTACCACCTGCAAACACATACATCACAGCATATACAGGGTTATTGCTAATTCGACGTATTCCCGTTAGAAGGTGACAGGGGTGACTATTTGCGATAATTTTAACCCCATACGCATAAGCAAAAGAGAACCATTTTTGAATATCACGTTTTTTAGCTTTTTTTCAAAATAAGTTCATCTTCAAAAAGTAATTTAAAAAGTATAATTTTTTAAAATTTATTATTTTCTTCTGATTCACAAAAACGATTAAACACTTATTATTCAACAAGTATTAAAACAACAATTATCGGTCCAATTTTAAAAACCCGAGATGGAAACAACACATCATCTTCCACAAAAATTTCTTATAAACAAAAAAAGAAACGTTATGAAACTTCATTTTTTCAAAAAGATTAGTTTATTTTAAAAACATTACCGCTTTCTTTCTTTATTTGACACTCGGGATGTCTCGGTTTAAATCGTAAAGGTAAATTACAAACAAATTACTATTTGTTTTGTTTTTTATTTTACTATCAAGCCAATTACGTTGTCTACTATACAAAGCTGGATAAGACGTTGTCCCGGCCATGACCAAATCTTGATTTCAATTATTGTACAATTGCCGAGTCTCAAAGTGGAGATAATCGTACTGTATACAGTGTGTGACCAGCAGCCAAACTTTTTTTAATGGAGGTTAAAAAAACGTATATCTGTAACTTAACCGTGACATTAATTTCATTAATTAGGTGGTAATTGCAGGTGGTAGGACCTTGTGCAAGGTCCGCCCGGATTGCTACCACCATCTTGCTCGCTAATGCTGCCGTGAAGCAGCAGTGCTTGCACTGTTGAGTTTCGGCGTGGAGAGTAAGATAGCCGGTGAAATTACAGGCACTTGAGGTATCTCATCTTAGGCCTCTAGGTTGACAACGCATCTGCAATACACCTGGTGCTGCAGGTGTCTATAGGCAGTGGTGATCTCTTACCATCAGGAGTCCCACTTGCTTGTTTGCCATCCAGTCGAATAAAAAAAAAAAAATTCAGACTTTTGTTTCTAATAAAATTATAAGTGCCAGCAATGTACAGCAAAGTAAATTGACTAGGTATTTAATAATCTAAGTATCCGTCGGCTGCCATTTACACTTAATTGTCAATTTACTTTGCCGTACATTGCTGGCAATTAGAATTTTGTTAGAAAGTTAACAGAGTCTGAATTTTAGTTTATTAATTAAATTAATTTCAAGGTTAAGTTACAGAAATACGTTACGTTAAAACACGCCTGGCTGCCGGTAACACACTGTATTAAACTATACTACAAAAAAGCTACTAACCCAAACCCAACATCCCTATCAAAACTCCCTTCCCTTTTAAGTGGGGGTTGTTCTTTGTTGAGCAATTAAGTAGATACGGGAATAAATTCAGGAGCGGTACGATTATGACTGTTTTTTCCCGGGCGGCTCCGTTCGGGGGATACAATGGGAATTCCCTTGATGAGGAACCGGGAGGCGGGATAAAATGGATACGGCGACTTTTGCCACCGAAGAAAAAAAAGCCGTGGTGGCCGAGTGGTTTGACCAATGGCCTCTCAAGCAGGGAATCGTGGGTTCAAACCCGGGCTTGCATCTCTGAATTTTTCGAAATTCATGTGCGAAATTACATTTTTAATGCTCGAGTTTTACGCACTTTGGTGGCGAGGACATGAAATAGCAACAGTGGAAACAATTTTTCACTTATTATGTACCTTTTATTGTTCATGCATTACTATATAATTATTTTTTAGTTTTATTGATTTGTTTTACTTTTATACAGGCAAATTAAAAATGATTAAAAAAATATGTACTTAGAAACTTCTTTGTTTGTGTCTGTTTACATCTTGATTGCATTGGTCTTAGACAAACATTTTACTTTATGCACTAGAGGATAAAAAGTCATTTAATTTTTATGTTGCCTAGATCCAGCATAAATAAGGACTTTACGAGCATGAGAAATGAAAAACTACTTTTGTGAACAAAATGTATTTTCTTTCTTAAAAAAACCTATGACCCTCACTTAAACTACCGCATCCATCCTCCTCCCTCCAGGTTCAAAACCATTCATTAAGTCAGGAACAGTTGAATTCCCGTCAAGAGAAGTTAATGAGGCGTGCTAGAATAGCAGTTTTTAATTTTATGCCCTCGTTAGCGTTATTGGTTCTTTGTTTTTACTCGTTAGTTTTTTTTTTAATTAAAAATAAGTTAGGTTATATTCGGCGTCCAACTGGTAGGCAAATTCTTTAAGGAATAACCTAACCAACAAAAAGTTGGAAAACCCCCGACTTTGTCAATTCAAAGTTCAATAAGTATCTCATAAACGGCTGAACCGATTTTGATGAAACATGTCTATGCATCGCTATAAACCTAATTAAAAAAAAACCGCATTCAAATCGGTCTACCTGTTTAAGAGCTACGGTGTCACATACATACACACATAGCGGTCAAACTTATAACACCCCTCCTTTTGCGTCGGAGATTAATAGCTTAAAACCACCATAAGGGAACTCACTCCATCAGATTGAGAGCTACGATGTCACAGACAAACAGACAAACATAGGCGTCAAACTTGACGCCAACTCCCCTCTTTCGCGTCGAGGTTTAAAAATATGGCGTAAACAAACTAAAGGCAACTTCTTTGTGGTTAAAAGACTACAAAATAAAATAAAAGTAAGTACCTAAGTATATAATTATTGTTCAAAAGCATCCTAAGTTTTCTTATCAAAGCCTCTCTTCCTGCAACTTAAATATAAATTAATTTTCTTTCCGCCGCTTCAGCGTATTTTTAATGTTATAAAACTGCACCTAATTAGTTATCTTTTTATTTATAGTGTCTTAGGGTCTATCCGATCTTCGCACCAAATTGTATCCAAACCTGTTCAACTATTTTAGCACTAAAGAGTAAGAAACGCACACACTCGATACAAGTACAGGCGACGTATCTCAGTGCTGTGCCCTTAGTGTACGTACAGGCGACGTATCTCAGTGCTGTGCCCTTAGTGTACGTACAGGCGACGTATCTCAGTGCTGTGCCCTTAGTGTACGTACAGGCAACGTATCTCAGTGCTGTGCCCTTAGTGTGAGTACAGGCGACGTATCTCAGTGCTGTGCCCTTAGTGTAAGTACAGGCGACGTATCTCAGTGCTGTGCCCTTAGTGTGAGTACAGGCGACGTATCTCAGTGCTGTGCCCTTAGTGTAAGTACAGGGGACGTATCTCAGTGCTGTGCCCTTAGTGTAAGAACAGGCGACGTATCTCAGTGCTGTGCCCTTAGTGTAAGTACAGGCGACGTATCTCAGTGCTGTGCCCTTAGTGTAAGTACAGGGGACGTATCTCAGTGCTGTGCCCTTAGTGTAAGTACAGGCGACGTATCTCAGTGCTGTGCCCTTAGTGTAAGTGCGGTTACAAAATACGTCTCGATCGCGTTCGCGTTAAAATCTCATTTTGTATGGAAACACAAACAGCGCCTCTAGCGGAACGTTTGCGATGTTCGTGTTTCTATACAAATTGAGATTTTACGCGAACGCGATCGAGACGTATTTTGTAACCGAAAACTTACACTAGGGGTACAGGAACCTGACCCTGAAACTTGAGGTCCCGGGTTCGATCTCCAGTCCGGACAGATTATGTTTGAAAAATGCGATTATTCGTTCTCAAGTTTTAAGTATTTTAAATGTATTTACGGTATTTATCTATATATACAAGTATGCGAGCTTTGATTACTTTGAGTCTAAGTCAATTGGTGACAAGTATCCCGTCATAATTATTACCTATTTATTTCATCATCATCATCATCTCATCAGTTAAAAGAGGTCTACTGCTAGACAAAGATTTCCCCCCAATAGTCCCTATTTATTTTATTATTTATTTATCCATTCGTAATTTTTCACATTTACAATATACCGGGTGTGGCCTGTAATACGAGCAAATAATTAAAACATAGATCATACTCGTCAAACTGAACAACATTAGTTCAGCGACTTTTAATAGTACATTGTGTCTTGAGGGCGGTAAATAAGGAATTACGAACGAGAGTATATTAGAAGCCCGAAGTCGAAGACTAAGGGCTTTAATGAGTCGATGTTCGTAATTATAGTACCGCCCGTGCGACATACAATGTTTTTCATCACATTTGCGAGTGAAATTGTATATTTGTAAAATAAAAACCAATATTTTGTCAAAAATTCCCGATACCGCTGACTACGCCCTTGGCAGCGCCAGCTCCGCGCCGCCCTCCCGCAGGCCAGCACGAGCAGCACGCCATGCAGTTAACAAACTCATTTACCGACCTTGGGCTTCATGACAGCAAAATTAGTACGGGCAATGACTCATTTACCGACCACGGGTTTTATGACAAGCACATTAAGGTCGAGGGTTTTATTTGGGGGGTTGCAAGCAAGGTAGCCTGCATGTTACGACACTGTTTACGAGCAAGTGTGATGAAAAAATAATGGAGTTTCGATTTTCCCTTTTTCATACAAATTAAATACTGCTGTCAATGTACGCCATCCCAGAACCCAACTGACGTCGCCTGTCACATTACAAACATCAAGCATTTTGCAAATTTTAAAGTAAAATAAAAAATTTAAAACTAATTCTCGCCCGGCCACACCCGGTATAAATAGGAGTAAACTCCGTAACCAAATACACCAGCTTTACGAGCCAATTCACTTTGAAATCTAAATAGCCTTAATAAAAACAAAAGGTTTAATACCCCTGACTATCGCAATCAAGCTGTGAACAAATATCCCTTGAAAGCGGATCTTTAACAGAGCAATACGAGCAGTGCAGGGGTCGTCAACATTTCAGACGCAGCCAGAATTAATTAACTGCAACGAAGATGGATCGATGGAGGGTATTATAAATAAGGCGGGACCCTGCCTCAGGTAAGAATAGTTTAGTGTACTAGCATGACACTTTAATCTCACTAATATTATAAAGAAGAAAGTTTGTAAGTCTGTTTTTTTTTTATTCGACTGGATGGCAAACGAGCAAGTGGGTCTCCTGATGGTAAGAGATTACCACCGCCCATAGACACCTGCAACACTAGGGAGATTGCAGATGCTTTGCCAACCTAGAGGCCTAAGATGGGATACCTCAAGTGCCAGTAATTTCACCGGCTGTCTTACTCGCCAGGCCGAAACACAAACCAGTGCAAGCACTGCTATTTCACGGCAGGATTAGCGAGCAAGATGGTGGTAGCAATCCGGGCGGACCTGGCACCTTGACCTTGCCTTGTTTGTTTGTTATATCTTCATGTCTAAACTCCTGTACTGATTACGATAAAATTCATTACACAGATAGTATGAGTCCCGGGAAAGGACAGATAGGGGTTATCCCGGAAAATTGCATAGTTGCATAGCTGCGATAAATGAATACTACGCGGGCAACAGCGTGTCTAGTCACCTAAGCAACTTTTTGAGTTATAGCAGTTTGAAAGTTAGTTATCACGAACAATTACTATGGTTACCATTTATTTAAAAGATAAAAAATTTTTATATTGTTTTCAGATTATTTAATTCAGTCGTAAGTCATAGTACTTTGTGAGCTCTACATTTTGAGATTAAAATCTCAATTTTAAAAAAAATTTACTAGACATAATTAATTACATACAAGGTGGACATAATATTATACAATAATTTTATACAAGTTGGACCCTGTAACAGGAGCAAAAAATTTAAACACAGGTTCTGCTACTCAAATGGAACTACTTTAAATCTGCAACTTTCAAAAAAAAAACCAAACAAACTAAATGGTATTTTCAATGTACGGCATCCAATAGCCTAAATGACATCGCCTGTCACGTAACAAAATGACGGATTTCGCAATACATTGCTTGTCCAATTAAACTTTAAACTATAATAAAAATCATAATACAAGTAATTTTCAAAAGTTGAAGAACTAAAGTAGTTCAAGATGAAGAGTGGAAGCTGTGGTTTAATTTTTTGCTCCTGTTACAGGGCCCACCTTGTATAAAATTATTCTATATAGAAATATATGATAAAATAAAATTAAAGATTTATATTTTAAAGTTAAAAAGAAAGCATGCTAGCGCTTTAGATCTAAAAGTCATTATCTAGTCTGTTCATTTATGAACTAGCTTCTAGACTTCTCGCAGCATCAGAAAGCGACTACCTACCGTTCACAGGTTAATAACCGCTAATACGATAAGGCAATGAATCAAGATGCTGAATTCGCAGAATTCTAAATCTGATTTTCCATGCCATGTCTAGTTTACACACACACACGCACGCACGCACGCATTAGGCTATCTATAACAAAGCACTTATGAATTTCAAATAAATTATCACCAGTTTGTATAAACCTCTGTTGAGAACAATAATGGGATTTTAACCAAATTTACAATGTTGTTTAATGATTTAAGTCACACTCAAGCACAACTAGATTTTTTTAACCCAATAGATTCGTTATTTAAAGAAATAAAACCAAAACCTTTAAAAGTAACCTTTACTGAATCCATTTAAATGCGTCACGCGTCTGTCTTGTACGTCCGGAATTATCCACCCCGTAACCTGCCTGTAATCAAATGAGAAAAATTAGCTGTCTCGCAGTATGAAGATGGGGTAAATTCACTCACTGGTTAAAGGTGCGAAATAATTTAAAGTAGCTTAAAGGTGCGACCAAACCGCTGCTTAAAAACGGTGACGGTACGGAATCGCAGTGACGCACCGTATGCGCACTGTTTTTTTTGCATGCTTTCCACACCGCTGCTTAAAATACGCAAACGGTGCGGAATCGCAGTGACGTGCCGTAAACGTCACGACTTTTGTTCAGTAAAGACCTGAAGTTTACGACACGTCACTGCGATTCCGTATTTTAAGCAGCAGTGTGGAGAGCATGATAAAAACGGTGCGCATACGGTGCGTCACTGCGATTCAGTGCCGTCACCGTTTTTTAAGCAGCGGTTTCGTTGCACCTTTAAGCGGCAATGTAATTTTTACTTACCTACTCCCTTATTCGTTGTCTGGAAGAGATCGCTTTTAAGCGATAAGACCGTCTATTATTGTTGTTGTTGGTGTTACAACAAACATATTTTGTATTATATTGTTATTTTTACTTAATCCAATCAGGAGTATGTCTAGTATGTCCGGAATAACCCACCTTCCTTTTTTGAAGTCGGTTAATTAACGTTTAGGCAAAAGTAAGTGGGATGTCAATTAAGAAATAAAAATAAAGATTTTGTGTTTGACTTTAGTTCACTAAAGTTGCACTTATTTTAGTCGAACGAGTGTCCCGCTGCCGCCGCTAACACGTAGTCAAATGTGTCTTTTCTTTTCGACTGTACAATTTATCGCCCATTTGCGGTACACGCGATATTGCCGGCGACTGTACTTTTAAGGATTAATGCCATTTTTACCTGTCTTAATAAATGCAAGTACCCGAGCTCGCACCTCTGAGTTTTCAGAATTCTTTTGCGAAAATTCAACGGTGAAGGAAAATATAGTGAGGAAACGCCTGCGCAAACATGCACTTTATATTTTTTTTATCAAAGAGCTGGCAATCGAGCATGCGGGTCACCTGATGGTAAGCGATCACCGCACCCATGGACACCTACAGCATAATTAGGACTGTAGGTGCGTTGCCGGCCAAAGGGGGAGGGGATAGAGAAGGGGGATATTATGGAAATATAATACATATTACAATAAAAATTTATAAGCTGTTGACCTAGTGGTACCAATTGCCTCTCAATCAGAGGATCGTGGGTTCAAATCCCTGCTCGCACAATTCATATGCGAAACGAAATTTTAAATTTACCACGAGCTTTATGATGAAGAAAAACATCATTAGGAAATCTGCACAAGCCTGCGAAGCACCAGCGCTGGGCCACCACAGCTTTTGCACATTACTGCTTTACTGGGGTGTTCAGACAAAACAACTTATATTCTACTAGCTTATGCCCGCGACTACGTCTGCGCGGATCTAGGTTATCGTGCGGTGGCGCCTCTACCGGAATAAAAGGTATCCTATGTTGATCCTTGGGTTCAAACTACCTATATACCAAATTTCATCAAAATCGGTTCAGTGGTTTCGACGTGAAAGGTAACAGACAGACAGACGACAGACAGAGTTACTTTCGCATTTATAATATTAGTAGGGATGATTGGCTTTTGGAGTCTTTTAGTATTTTTTATTTCAACTCCAAAATTGTTACTTTTACAGTCATCCCGTGAAATCCAACGAAAATACAAACTGAAACGTGGATGGTACAGAAAAAACCCCAGAAAAAGAGACTTATATTCTGCTTAAATATTCAGAAAGGATTTAAAGACGCCATCTTGTTCCATCTAAAGTCCGACTTGAGCAAGACGTTTTCCGTAAAAAGCGCCAATAACTGCTACGAGCCACGCCAGCCGCTACGGCGCCCGTAGCGCGTAGCGCCATATTTGAGTGCAAGACTAGCATGATTTCAGAAAATACAGCAAAATAACAGAATTACATAAAGGTCTCCACTCGAATGGAGACTGCGCATTGAGAGGGAGAGAACATTTATTTATATTAAATTCGATATACAGAAAATAAATTAGAAAAAATAATAATTAAAAATATATCGAATAGTATATATTGGCAAGAGAAGCGTAGGACGTCCACCAACGAGATAGATGATAGTATACGCCTATGGGAAGGTAAGGGGAAACCCTAGAAAGTCGTCCTGAAATTTCACTACGTAGAGTCTGTATGCTCATTTATGACTTAGTTTAACGTACAACGATCAGCTGCAAAAATATACTTACACCGGACCTGTATGAAGTTGGTCGATGTTAGTTAAACTATTTAAGTTATTAATAAGTCCTCTCCGCTCGCGGGCAGATTGGGCTTTAGAAGAATAAGAGTAGTATATTTAGTGGAGTACAATATTTTTATATGTTGCTAGCACAATCCCCCCCCCGGTTTTTCTCCCCCTCTCTCCCTCTATCTCTCTTCTCTCTCTCTCTCTCTCTCTCTCTCTCTCTCTCTCTCTCTCTTACGCAATTTTTTGGAATAAAGCATGTGCTAATTTTGTAATGACGTAAATTTTGCCATTTTGTAATCACTGGCTTCAAATATTTTATATATTTACACTGGATCGCCAGCCACAAAGCTAAATAATCGCTGACTTAGAGCATGCTAGCCACACCTCGTATATTATGGACCCGCGAACATCTTGGTCGTGCCGAATCAAAGGTCCATTACTGCTCCTAATATGGACTGATAGCGGCGGTTACAAAATGCGCGACGTACTGCGCATGGAACATTGTGATTACTACGTTGGGCTCGAAGATTTATCTTTTATATATATAAGAGGGGGCAAACGAGCATGCGGATCACCTGATGATTCTGATGATATATACACTCGCGCGCACACACCCACACGCAAGCACGCACACAAATGAAATAATACGAAACCTAACTAACCTGACCAACAATAAGTTGGAAAACCCCCGAGTTTGTCACTTCAAAGTTCAATATCTCAAAAACGTGCTGAATTGATTTTGATAAAATATGTCTTCTTAGATATCGCTAGAAAACCTGCTATCAAACAAAGAAAAAACTGCATTCAAATTGGTCCACGCGTTTAAGAGCTACGCTGCCACAGACAGACAGACACACATAGCGGTCAAACTTATAACACCCCTCTTTTTGCGCGGGGGGTTAAAAAAACCACTTGTTTATCGACCGAAGTATGTTAAAAAGATGTTTTCGAACTGTTTTTTACCGATTGATTACAAACTCCAGCCCGTGCCCTTTTCCAGCACTACGTTGATTGAATCCGGTGAAAACCAGTTCTAACCGGTGACGCCCGGATGGCTCAAACGCTGAGTTTTGTTTGTGTTGCGCTACCAATTGACCTGACTGTACAGCCAGTGTAAAATACGAGTTTGAAGTTACTTTATTCCTTTCTGTGCGACAAAGGAAGCACTCACAAAAAATATAGCTGAATAACTTTTTTTGGCGTCCTATATCTATGTTTGTGCGCAAGCAATGCGTACGTTTGTTTATGTTTTCGGGCTAAAATGGTTGGAGAGATCTAAGGTAAACGTACAAGTGTTCGTCACTGATCCAATTGTCATCTTTAATCTAATGTCATTGGTAATAAAGAATATATATAACAAATAAATATCATGGGACAACTGACTCCAATTGACCTAATCCTAAACTAAGCAAAGCTTCTCTCCAATTCTCTCCACGGAAAGTAATTTTTATTTAAGAATGGTGCGTGAAGCAGTTCATATAAAAAACCATAAAAATATATGTAATGTTGCCGAAACGTCGAGGTAAATATTACTCGTGTGTTTTAGCGTGATAAGACCTGTTTTTGGTAGATACCTATTTTGACATGAGTGAAAATCACGAAAGTTTAAAACGTATTTGTATCCCCCGACGCAAAAAGAGGGGTGTTATAAGTTTGACTGCTATGCGTGTCTGTATGTCTGTCTGTGTGTGTGTCTGTGGCACCGTAGCTCTTAAACTTGTGAACCGATTTGAACGTGTTTTTTTATTATTTAAAATCAGGTTTTCTAGCGATGGTTCTTAGTCATGTTTCATCAAAATCGGTTCAGCCGTTTTTGAGATATTTAACTTTGAAGTGGCAAAGTCGGGGGTTAATAAATACCATAATATACCTAGTTTATAAAAAAAACTGATGTAAATTTGTGTACAAAATGTAACCGAAATGTTTCTAAGCCAAGCTACTACATTGTTGCCTCGGAATCTAGGTAGACACTGATTTGACGTGCAATGCAGTGATGCCAGCTAGGGATGTAAAAAAAATATCGAAACTAAAACTATTATTTTTTGGTAAAAATCGATTTAAATATCTGGAGGCACGGCAGTGCCCCCGCCAAGTCGAGCATTATATTATTTGAATGTGTTGCGGAGGTCCACATCAATAAACTAAAATTATTTATCTTGTTGCTTCCCATGCACATGTTTTAACCCTTGAATTAACAAAATTAAAAAAGGCTCATGATTCAGAACTCGTCGTTACCTTATAAAGTCCAAAAAATGCTACATTATAAAAAAGACAGTCTTGATTATGTTCATTGTGGCGAACACTGTCAAATTAAGGGTTAGCTACGTTTATGCGACTCGTCTACCACTTTTTTAACCCCCGACGCAAAAAGATAGGTGATATAAGCCCCCCTTCCCCCCCCCTCAAAAGATTATAAAAAAATTACAATCGCTGTAGATGTAAGGCTCGTACTACAAGTGAAAAGCTTCATGTGCTCTCGACTTTACCCACCATTCATACTTTTCTCATTCTCCATATCAACTTGCCCCCTCATGGGCCACCGGCTGGCGTCGACCTTGATCTAAAACAAACGATTTTAAAAGCAATCGATAGCAATCTATTTTTTACTAAAATATCACATCCCTAACGCCAGCTGCCTCACTAAGAGAATTATAAACAGACAATAAAATACAGCGATGCTAACACAAAGTTGCCCCGCGTCTCTTTACTCCACTGCGACAAATACAGGAAGGGTTATGATTGTAGCACTCTTTCTATATAAACTGCTATTGATAATTTGTGCATGTGCTGATTGGCTCATTATTTAAAATTTATTATTTCATATTTTACATTGTACGTCCGAGAAGGACAAACTGTTGAGACTTATTTTAAGCTACCAACATTGTAAAAACACAGTTATAAAATAAAGCTTATTTCTATTTCTATTTCTCTGCTGAAAAATAAGTTTTAAAATTAAATTTCTTGATACATGAATGGAATTTATTCTTGTTTGAGAAGTGTGAGAGAGCGAAAGCATCGAGGAAAAGTAGAATAGCTAAGGTAAATGTCACTTATAGTTACACTTTCACACATAAATTCCAAAGAAAAAGAATTTTTTAAACGTCTTTCGGTAATGGCAGAGATATAGTATTTTTACGTATTTTTAACATAGGCCGTATTGAATATTGTCTAAAGCTAGTTGAGTAGCTAAATACAATATTATTTATTAAAAATAAATTAAAACAATGAAATAAGCCAAGCAGCCAGTCACTTTTTTGTTATAAGTATAAAATTTTGCTAAGACTTTTTTTTACTTTTCATTAACTTAAGAACTTGTTATAAATGTAACAAATCCGAATGTTATTAATTTTTTCATATTATTTAGAGATACACGGAACTCGCAGTGTAACATGACTCCGACTCGCACTTGGCCAATTGTTGGATATGGCAATATTGTAATATTGAAACTTTTTCCTCACTCCGAAGCTAGAAAGAGAAATAAAATCCATTCGTCTCCGATCTCCAGTTTCTTAACAAACCTAAAACCCATCAGTATGCCACCATTATCATGCAGAGCACGGCGGGGGGTGGCCAGTATGTAAATACAGTTCATTAGTTCTGACGAGGGATAATGACGGACACAGAGGTTTTTGTAAAACGTAGCGTACACGCCGCGAGGATATTGTATGTTTTGATACATTGCGGGCCATGACTGTCATCACCATCATGGGACTGCAGTCCACTGCCGGAGATAGAATATTCCCTCGGGATAGACACAGGTATGTTCAAAGTCAAAGTCAAATTAAAATTTGCAAACATAGGTGCTGAACAAACTAATTGATGGTGAACAGTGGTGGTAACATATTTATGTATGTAAGTATTTTAAATGGGTACAGTCACCAGCACCAATATCTGACACAACAAGCGTGGATAAATATCTGCTAAGTACGACTCTATTTCTAGGGCCGGAAGGACGTTTCCGCTGTGGCAGATATTAATGCTGGGGACTGTACCACTGAAAACCAGCGTTGCGGCAATTTACATTCGTTTGCAATACATCCGTTGTTCTTTCAAAATGTTCTCTCTCTCTCTCTCTCTCTCTCTCTCTTTCTCGCTCTATCAAAATGCTACCTTTTGCCTGCAAGCGTACAGTCGAACAAATTGAATCATGACATGACCCAGGGTGAAACCTTTGTGCTACTAATGTCATGTTGACATCTCATAGTTTTTTCAAGGAAATCATAATGAAATTGATTATTAAAAGGTTCCATCCTGGGTAATGATTCAAGTTGTTCGACCGTACAAAGTTCAGTTTCAATTCTATGCAGACAGAGTCACTTGCAATAGGTATTTATTACTATTTATCAAACAGCAGGCTCATCGCTTTAACTTGTATTTATGGCACAGTCGAGGACAAAGATATTTTTACATAATGATGGTCGACTCGAGTTAACTCGAGTCAAAAATATATAAATAAATGATTCGATCTCAAACAATAATTTCCTTTTTTTA
The DNA here is from genome assembly GCF_025370935.1 of Choristoneura fumiferana. Classification (NCBI taxonomy): domain Eukaryota; kingdom Metazoa; phylum Arthropoda; class Insecta; order Lepidoptera; family Tortricidae; genus Choristoneura; species Choristoneura fumiferana. The sequence goes on from NC_133500.1 coordinate 4,661,746, forward strand.
CTTTAGTTAGTGTAACTCTCCCAATACATTATAAATAAATAATATAAAAAATGAAATAATTGAAACATAAAACTATCTTTTGTTTGTCTGCTCCATTTTTTTAAACTATCAGTGCGAATAAATTGGTAAAAACTTTGAAAAATCTCTCTGTTTCATCCAGTTAACTCGAGTTACGTAACTCGAGTTCAACCCAAGTTACGTGAATTTTAACTCGAGTTAAATCAAGTTTTGTTTTTCCGGAGTTGGCACATCACTATTTTTACACTTTAGTACCTTGACCTTGTCACAAACCATCTGTCAATTTTTTAACCTCAAACTCAACTCTTTTATACAACATTTCAAACATGAAGTGACAGCGACAAGGAAGTAAAGTGTAAAGATATCATACAGAACCTACAACGTACAAAAGTGTCCTGCACAGACGGCAATGTACACTGGAACAATATTCCTCGCATTGTTAGAACTACGGCTTTTTATAGAGGGCGCTAGTTTAGAAAGATTACTGCCATATTGAAATATGGGATTAGTTGTGTAAACTGAGGACACAATGATATAGGGTTCAATTTAGTGTTTGGAGATTCAAGATACGTTTCCCGATGAGACTGGGCACTCGCTTGTAGGTTGAACACCTTGGTGGCTTGGGAGATATCGCAGATTTCTGGCAAACCTGCAGGGCTACTACGAAACTTGAAACTCGAAGTTCGTGTCGTGCGGTCCCTCTGACACTTATGCTGTATAATACGAAAGCGTGAGGGACGGTACGGTACGAGCTTCGAGTTTTGAGTTTCATAGTAGGGCTGCTGATTCGATGTTACTGTCTGAAAATATGTAAGCACTTTGTGAAATATTAAGTTATTTTGCCGAAATAGGTTTATTAATGGCAACATTACTTTTTATTCTAGCTGTTGATTAATAATAATATGCAAGTACAGTCAACAAAATAAGGCAATACAGCGCCCTACGTGTTCAGTACAACAATGCTTTCAGGGTGTTGATGGGCTTCCACGGTTCTGCAGTGCATCGGGGATGTTTGCTGCAGCAAGAGTTGACTGCTTTTACACAATCATGCGCAAGCGGTGCACATCCCTAGTGCGGAGGGTGGAGGGGAGCGCTAACGGCATCCTGAGGGCATTCGCAGATAGGTTTGATTGTCAGTATCTGAATCATTGTCATATGATTCATGTACTGACAAACAAGCCTATGGACTAGTAAAAGTGCTGAACTGTTTTATTTTCTTTATTTAATTTTTCTTTATTTTTGTTTGTTTCACTAACACTACGGTAAGCATCGTACATTTAACTAACACCATGTACCTAACATATTTATAAGTAATACTAACAACTGATGGATCCTAGTTATCTGAATAAATAAATTTTATTATGATTATTATTATTAAAAAAAAATACATTTTAAAATATTTCTTTCCATTTTTTTTTGTTTTTACCTCCCAACGTAAAAAAGAGGTGCAATAAGTTTGACGCAGATGTCTCTCTATCCGATTGTTTGTGGCATCATAGCTCTCAAACAGATTCTTCTGTACGTGTGTTTGTCACCTAACTGCTTCTAAAGGGCTAGACCGATTTAGCTGAAATTTTGTGTGGATACTTCAATAGGTTCCTCGATGCTTTGGAAGAAATTGGATCCCGTAGGTGGCGCTGTTGTTGGTCTGCTACCATATTTAATGTATTGCTGTTTTTTGGGGCTGGACAACATCTGGGTCCGCTGGTAATATTAAAAAATGTTGCGTCGCATCTGTATTCATTCGTATAACTACTCTATGCCATTTAAGCTTAATAGAAAAGCTTGCTCGACCGTGATGGCTCTAATAACTGTCGGGATATTGTAATCTTGTGTCAATTCACGATGCAATATTAAGCCATATTAAAGTGACAGTTTAGGCTGATGTGTTAAAGATAAAGATAAAAGATAAAAATATTTTTCTCAAAAATGTCCGTAAAAGTTGACATTATTCTTTACATATCAGAAGGTGAAGTGCATAGTTTATGGTCAGCGAAAAATTAAAAAGTTAAAAAGATTGCAGGCGCGCTAGCTCGACAATAATGAATTAGCGCGCCTGCAATCAGTCACAATTTTTTTTTAAGTTAAAAAGGCCATGGAAATCGTATCGTAATCGTATACAGCCAAGTCTAATGCCGGTATCAGATATTTTGTTGGAACTCCGGACTTTTTCTATTGGGTCTGAAATAGCTTGTGGTGTTTCGTGGAAAATTACACCTGCAGTTTATTTTAATTAAAAAAGGCGGGAAAGCATAAGAAAAATATTGGAAAAAAATAAATTTATAATATATTTTGAGAAAAAGTTTATTCTATTTCAGAATTATTCACCATTTTTGAGAAAAGCTTTATATTAGTCTCGGCTGGAATAGCAATTGCTGGCTTCGTATTAGTTAAACGGACTCGCAAGCTCGTCCGTTTAATACTCATACTCAGCCAGCAATTGCCTACTTCCAGGCCACGACAATAATCTACTATTATTTGCTTAAACATGAGTAATAGTTAAATACAGTTGGTACACATAAAAAAGAAAAGAAGTCCTACATGTTTTACCATTCGGCGTACAAATTGTTTATTGCAGTAAAAGTGCTAATGCAAATAAAAATAAAAGAACTCCATACAATAATACAACCCTGAATCTACAATACATAAAACCTATTAAAATGTCAAAGTGATATTTATACCCATTTCACAAAAAAATATAAGAATTCCATACAATGCTATACTATCCTGAATCTTCAAAACAAAACCTACTTATTAAGATAAATGTCAAAAGTGATATTAATGGCCATTTCGACGACCAGATGGCCTAGTGGTTAGAGAACCTGACTACGAAGCTTGAGGTCCCGGGTTCGATTCCCGTGTCGGGGCAGATATTTGTATGAAAATACGAATGTTTGTTCTCGGGTCTTGGGTGTTTAATATGTATTTTAAGTATGTATCTATATCTATATAATTATATTTATCCGTTGCTTCGTACCCATAACACAAGCTTTGCTAAGCTTACTTTGGGACTAGGTCAATTGGTGTGAATTGTCCCGTGATATTTATTTATTATTATATTATTATTATTTCATAAAAAAATAGAATGGTAAGAAAAATTAGTTAAAATCAAAATTTAAGATACCAAAATTAAAACATGCATTATTTATTTACAATAATCATTTAAAAATTCATTAACTGAATAATAGCATTTCCCTACGAGCAGTCTAAATAGTTTTGCTTAAACCCACTTAAGTCACTGCTGAAACTGCTGAACCAATTTTGATAAACATATCTAAGACCCATCGCTAGAAAACCTGCTTTCAAATAAAAAACCGCATTCAAATCGGTCTACCCGTTTAAGAGATACGGTGCCGCAGACAGACACACAGACACACATAGCGATCAAACTTATATCTAACACCCCTCTTTTTGCGGGGGGGGTTAAAAACAATGCCACACAATCCTCAAACCTGCGTTCCAACTCACACATATCGTACACAAAGACAAACGGGTTAACTCCGAAACTCCTATTTACTCGTATATTTCATTACCGGAGAAGTTTGTACAAAAATTAACCGGGTCTCGGATTCGAACCCGGCACCTTTACTAAACAAAGCTTTGTCGTCGGATGGCTCGAGCGGAAACATTGTTCAATGTGACATGTGTGAGAGCGGCTGGCAGGTAACAGCAGATAAGTGACAATTTTTTGACATTTCGTTCAAATCAAAGTCAAAGTCAAAATATCATTATTCAATTTAGGCTATGACAAGCACTTGTGAATGTAAAAAAAAAATCAAGCACCGGTTCGGAAAAACCTCTGTCGAGAAGAATCCGGTGAGAAACCCGACGAGGTATATATTTATTTAAACAGATTTACAATGTTGTTTAAAGATTACAAGTATTTAGCACAAATACATTTTTAACACGGTAGATTCGCTATTGGAAGTAAGGGATGCGGATCTGATTTATTTCCAAATAATCCGTCCGTTAATAAATAAAAAATAAATTTTATGATAACGCCTTAGATATTAATGAATTCTTGACAATAGCTTTAAATTTTGGATCTATTTGATCAGTTACGAGTATATATTTTGGAATTTTATTGTAAAAACGTATGCGGTTTCCCATGAACGTTTTGGTTTTAGCCAATCTGTAAGATGGAACTATATATATTATAGCAAATTGATTATGAAAAGGTCGCAATCTAGTCTTGGATCCATTTTCCTCGACTGTATGTCTCAAAACGGTTCCATCAGCAGTTCCAGATATTAATTCCCTACGCAAACAACTAAGCAACTAAAAAGACAATCTCATTACGGTGTATAGCTAGCACTAACAGAATTCGTTTTTACAAACTTTTATTTCTTTTTGTATAATAATATCTGTGCCTTTCTTTGTTATAACAGGTATTATATAAACATTATGATAGGTTTTTTGGAGTCTTTTCGTATTTTTTTATTTCAACTCCAAATTTGTTACTTTTACGGGGTATCCCGTGAAACCATATCGAAAATACAAACCGAGACATGTGTGCACAGAAAAACCAGAAAAAGAGACCAGCACTGGGAATCGAACGGATTGCTGAGGACCTGAGTTCGATTCCCAGTGCAGGTCTCTTTTTCTGGTTTTTCTGTGCATCCATGTCTCAGTTTGTATTGAATTGGCGCTAGTGCTGCTGCTTAAGTAGCATAGTAGAAATAAGCAACCTGAGATACGTATGCATAGGAAAAATTCGTGTCTAGATTCCTGTCTAGCTAGCTAGCACGCAGCACGGATCGCTGAGGACCTGGGTTCGATTCCCAGTGCTAGTCTCTTTTTCTGGTTTTTCTGTGCATCCATGTCTCAGTTTGTATTTTCGATACGGTTTTACGGGATGACCGGAAAAGTAACAAATTTGGAGTTGAAATAAAAAAATACAAAAAGGCCCCAAAAAACTAATCATAATCAGTTTGTATTTTCGATATTATATAAACAGTTTGAGACAAGTTTACAAGTTTGAAATCTCGAGTTACGACAGTTCTCTCGCTGCACGCTCACACTTGAATTGACTCAAGTTATTATTTACCCGCGTTATGCCTGTATGTGTCGGTATACGGCGTATGTTGTACTTAATACTGTGTTGAACAATGGTATGGAAGGGTATTGATGACAGAAGTAGGCAATACGGGCCTTTAATTTGCTAAATACCTAGCTTCCTGTGACAGTGTTTCCAGAGCGGTACAGCTTACAGATCTTTAAAAAACGAGCCTATCAGTCTCTCTAAGGGCCGGCAACGCACCTGTGATACCCCTCGTGTTGGCAGGTGTCAATTGGGGGCGATTTTGGCTTCACATCAGGTAACATAACCCTCCATCGGGCAGTCGGGTAAAAACAACCAAACTGAAAACTACTTGTTTTGAAGATGATTAAAAATACTTTTGCTACGACACAAAGTCAAGTCTCGTCATGAGTGCTTTAAGGAACTGAATGTAATAATGAGTAACGAGTTTTGTGAGCAAATAGATGGAATTTATGATTTTTAGACGGAGACAAAAGATTCGGTTTGATTTATTGGATATTATATTAACTACCAGCCGACACCCGCGACTCCGTCCGCTTAGAATACGTTTAACGCTATCTCGCGGGAACTATGCAATTTTCCTGGATAAAAACTATCCTATGTCCTTCCCCGGGACTCAAGTTATCTGTATACCGAATTTCATCTAAATCGGTTCAGCAGTGTAAACGTGATGAAGTAACAAACAAACAGGCTTACAAACTTTTACATGTATGCGCTTTAGTTTTGTTGAATTCGTCTCTATTCTATATTATATGCCCCACCGCTGGGCTTACGTTCTCAGAATAAAAGAGCCTGCATTGTAGTTCCCACGCGGGCTCGGTGCGGATTTAGAGCTCTACATACACCAATTGTATCCAGAGGCCTGCGATCGCAATCAAATGACAGTTTCTATATGCGAAATCCGTCAGAAACGTTAGGCAATGTGGCCTCGGTTTATTCACTGGAAAGCTGAGGTGAATTATGATTAGTATTTATTTATTATTGTAGTTCGCCTTTGTACATCTTACTATCCTGTGTTATGTTATTTTCATGTGTTTTATGTACAATAAAGAGTTTTACAATACAATACAATACAATACTAATCTGTCCCACGGAACTTGTCTGAGTTTTCGAATGTCATGTCTTTTTGAAATTAACCACGAGCTTTACGGTGAAGGAAAAGATCGTGAGAAAACCTGCACAAACCTGCGAATTAATTTATTGGAGTGTGAGAAGTTCCCGTTTCGCACTACGTTTGCAACTACGACCCAAGCCCTCCCATTCTGAGAGGAGGCCTGCGCCCAGCATTAGAACGCATATACCTATATATGTATATGCCTTACTTTATTTGTTTGCATTTGCTCCGCCTGTGTTTCGAACGGTGAGTGGGAGATCCAGAGGCCCAACTCCCCTCCCCTCCTCCCCCCGCCTTTAGCCCCCATTTTAGGCCGGAAACGCACCCGCAGTCCTAATAATGCTGAAGGTGTCCATGGGCGGCGGTGATCACTTACCATCAGGTGACCCGCGTGCTCGTTTGATATATATACAGGCTGCGATGATGATGACGACGATACAGTCGTCCGACTAAAACTGTCTCTAACAATTCCTTAGGAAGACCAACCGTTAGTTATTTAAGGAAAAGTCTCTCGTTAGAAAAAAGCAATTGACATCGCAGCCTGCTGTCACTCAAGCGGAACCCTTCTTTTTTCCGCTAGAGCCATTAAATATTGTCCAAACACCAACTATTAGGAAAGTATTGAAGGAGGACTTTTTTGACGCCATTTACGAATTGATTGATGTCGGTCGGAGGTGGCCATGGCTTTGGGGATACTTAGGACAGTCCTACTAACATTATGAACAGTAAGTAGGTAATGTAACAATCATATTTAAGTAATGTAATACTATTATTATACTAATCTAATACCCTTAAACGAGCAATTCTATTTATCATTCCTATACACACACACATGCACACTTGCACACACTCACTCACACTCTCACACACACACACACACACACACACACACACACACACACACACACACACACGCTCACAACCACACACACCACACACGCTCACAAACACACACCACACACCACACACACACACAACACACACACACACACACGCTCACACACACACACACACCACACAACCACACACACACACACACACCACACACACACACACACACACGCTCACACACACCACACACACACACACAGCTCACACACCACCAACAACCATTCACGCTCACACACATGCCACACACACACACACCACACACACACACACACACACAACAAACCACACACACACACAACACACCACGCAACACACACACACACACACAACACACACACTTAAACCTAGCTAGTTTGTTCATTTCATTTCGTAAAAACTGCTAACCTAACCTGTTATAATCTATGGAAGAGCGGAGTTCCCTATACGGGCATTATTTTTGCTTACCGGGAGGCTCATCCCCTAAATTGTAAATGTACGTGTATTTTATGAATAAAGAATTTTTTATTTTATTTGTATTTTTTTTTTGTAATTCTTGTATATACAAGGTGGGCCTGTAACAGGAGCAAAAAATTAAACCACAGTTTCCACTCTTCATCTTGAGCTAATTTAGCTCTAAAACTTTTGAAAATAATTTGTATTGTGATTAATATTATAGTTTAAAGTTTAATTGGAAAAGCAATGTATTGCGAAATCCGTCATTTTGTTACGTGACAGGCGATGCCATTTAGGCTATTGGATGCCGTACACTGAAAATACCATTTAATTTGTTAAGAATAATCAAAATGATGAAATTACTTAATTTTGAAAGTTCCATTTGAGTAGCAGAACATGTGTTTTAATTTTTTGCTCCCGTTACAGGACCCACCCGGTATACATATAATCAGAATCTCGGAAACGGCTCGGCGGTTTTTCGTTTTTTGTTTTCCGGGATGACAAATCGATCTAGCTTGGTCTCATTCTGGAAAAAACTTTTTAACAAAAACATTGAACCGCTCAAAAAACTGAAAAGCAAAAAGTAATACCTTTTTTGTTTGACCTTAATCTACCATCTAGGTACCAGTATGAAGTCGGTGCCTCAGCGCGAGCCAGGAGGAGTGGACCTATAGTCGTCTACCTGATGGGCTTCTATCACTCCTCCTGGCTCGTGCTGAGGCACCGACTTTAAACTGGTACCTAGATTAAGGTCAAACAAAAAAGGTATTGTTTTTTGCTTTTCAGTTTTTTCGGCGGTTAAATTTTTTTGTTAAAAAGTATTTATTTTATACTTTTTTCCCACCCTTGGGGTGTTTTTTTTTTCCAAATGTATATAATACCAACTTCAAGGTATACCCTATCTAATGAAAAAAGAATTATGAAATTCAGACTACTCTGTAAAAAGTTATGCCTGGTCATACAGTACAATCAGCGACTGAACAATCAATCATCCCCTGTTTTCCTACCCTTAGGGTAGGAATATTTTTCCTAATTTAAATGGGACCACTCTCGGGGTATACGCTTTCCAATAAAAAAAGAATCATCAAAATCGGATTACTCTGTAAAAAATTATGCGTGGTCATACATAAAAAAAATATATATACGTGCGACTTGAGAACCTCCTCCGTTTTTTTCGTCGGTTAAAAACGCTTATTATCGAGTTTTAGTCAGAGAAAAGCTCGGTCGCCCTGGCACTATTATAAATATGCGAATTTGAGAAGTATTTAACACTATTTACAAGGTTTATAATACAGTTAAAAATTTATTCACACAAGTCGAGCTTCTTATTATTTAATTACACAACATACGAAGTCCACTGAATTTCCCGCGAATGAACCAAACTGACAGCTACGCGTAGAATTCGCTAATCCCCATGACTCAAAGATAAAGTCAAAGTCAAAATATCTTTATTCAATTTAGGCTAAAACAAGCACTTATGAATGTCAAAAAAAAATCTACCACCGGTTCGGAAAAACCCCTGTTGAGAAGAAATGCGAATTTGAGGGTCTATTATTGTTTGTTGCTGCGTTTTTACCAGAGTTGTCCGACGATGGGTACGAGGTGTGTGTTTGTCATGAACCAATAGAAATGCTTCATTTACCTACCCTCGCTCAGCGCATCCCTAGTGGAAACAGCTCGGTGGGGCGAGAATAGGTAAATAAAGCGTTCCTATTGGTTCATGACAATCCCAATACATCCTCGCAGATCTCTGGTGGAATCATCTACATCCCTATAATTTTCTACGATATTTTTATTTTTAATCGAAGTAACCTAGATAGGTAGGTAATTTAGGTAGAGCATTCATAGACAAGATAACTGCAATGTAATGATATATTTGGCTATGACTTTCTGCCAATTTACGACGCATACTTTTTGGCAATGATGGTCTTTCCTAAAGCGCTGGTAGTTTAAAAAGAAACTTGTACAAGAGCCCTTTACGGCTTTCTTATAGAATAATGTTGTGATTTTTATTTGATTTGTTGGCATTTTGTGTCAAGATTAATAAATAATAAATAAATATCATGGGACACTCGACACCAAATGACCTAGTCCCAAACTAAGCAAAGCTTGTACTATGGATACTAGCCAACGGATAAACATACTTATATAGATAAATACACTTACATACATATGTATTAAACATCCAAAACCCGAGAACAAACATTCGTATTATTCATACAAATAACTGCTCCGACCGGGAATCAAACCCGGGACCTCAAGCTTCGTAGTCAGGTTCTCTAACCACTTGGCCATCCGATCGACCAAGATTGGAGGGGAAATGCTTCAACACAAGTAACAATCTGAAACCAAAATAAATTCGGTATTGTCCCTGCTTCGTCTAAATCATGGACGTCCAACAAAAGCCGCCCTAGCCCCAGTCAGTTCGAGTTAACAGCTCTTGACACACGCTCAAACTGTTTTTGCGCACTGGCCGAGTTAGCGCCACAGTTACTTCTTGAGATACACTAGCTTAGAGACTTCGGATATTATTTCGACACATTTTAGGGTACCGTACCTCAAAAGGAAAAAAAACAAGATAGGGTTCCGTAAATTTTTCTACCCAACAGTTTAGATTTTACAGGGGGGGCTCTCTTTTAATTAAAATTTGCAACTAAAAATGTAATATTAAACTTTCAATTAAAAACATTATACTCGTATCTGTTTGTAAGCTATAATGCCACAGACAGACACACGGACACACAGAGGCGTCTAACTTACAGCACCGCTCGGGGCTTTTCGTCGGGGGTTAAGAATAGTATATGCAACTGAATAAAAAGTGGAGACCGCGGATCGGCAAGCGTAGCCAGCTTAGGACATAGGGCTACTACGAAATTCTGAAATCTAAGTTCGTGTCGTTCGGTCCCTCTGACACTTATACTATTTAATACGAGAGCGAGAGGGACAGTACCACACAAACTTCGATTTTCGGACTTCGGAGCAGGCCCTCTGGTTAAAGCCGTGGGTTCACGTTGGATGCAGGCCGCTGCCAACTGAAGTAACTGGGGGAGGCCTATGTCCAACAGTGGGGTTCAAACGGCTGAGATGATGATGATGAATGAATAGTAGCCTTGCAAATGATATTTAATTAAGGATGACAATTGTTCCAGTGCATTTCTACGAGTACAAAGCAACAAGAGAATGCATTTCTTGAGCAGGTTAATAAATACAACTATAGCTAAATTAGTTTTAAGTATTTATCCAACAATTCGAACAGGGAAGAAAATTAAACGTTAAACCTAGTTTGCTGGGAAAGCGAATTTAAAATGGACTTGGAGTTAAAGTGGATTTATAACCGTCTTCAAGTTACTGTAGGTAGTTGAGAATACGAGTACATTAAATTTTAAATTAAATCGTCCTTTGGAACAGGAATCTAAAATTTTGCAGGGTTTATCGTCGTAACATGATTTATTGAATCAGTCGTTACTTTGCGGCGATCTATATCAAACAATTACTTTGCTCACCCGCGACCTTATGATAGAGCTTATTCATGTGTCCCTCCACCTCCACACTGTAAGAAGACATACACACGCTGCACTGACACGTTTCGAACTCAATCAGAGCTCATATTCAGAGTAACACAACCGTGCCACTAGATGTTAGATTCTATGAGTATGACTCTATCGAATGTTAGATGGGTGTCTTCCTTCATATATAAGGTAGCTATATGTTGACACATGCCATGCGGATTTTGTGGCACACTTCACTAAGAAATGTGCTACATAAAGGCAACGACTCACTGACATAAAGCTTGGCATGCGTGTAAAGTGAAACCTTTACATTGTCTTTTGTAGTTGTGGATTTGAAAATTCGTTTGTTAGACCCGCCAGGGCAAACTGTATCCATGTGCTTTTGTAATATTTTTTGTATACTTAGTTTTTTTATCATTCCAGCCTCCCACGTCCTACCGCTGGACATAGACCTCCTCTCAGAATGAGAGGGCTTGGGCCATATTTGCCACGCGGGCCCAGTGCGGATTGGGAACATTTTTATGCAAGATTACTCACGATGTTTTATATATCGAGTGTAATTTCGCACATGAATTTGGAAAACCTCAGAGGTGCGAGCTGGGGTTTGAGTTTGAACCCACGATCCTCTGCTTGAGAGGCCATAGGTCAAACCACTCGGCCACCACGGCTTTATTTTTATACTAGGTGACTGAAAATAGGCTGATACAAATATCTATTATATCCGTCAATTAGACTTTTATTTTTTCTTTTTGAAAACTAAACATTATGAAGATACTACCGTTTACCCGCGGCTTCGCACGCTCTGGTAGTTACAATTGAAATTCCGGGATTTTACAAAATCCCAAAATTTATAACGTGATCTTCATTGAGGTTGTGTTAAGAACAACTGTACAAAATTTCATGACTAAACCCAGCAGTTGAAATTTCAAAATTTCATCCCTATCCCGTGGGAATATCGGAATAAAAATCATGTGTTATTCCAGACGTCTAGCTACCTACATACCAAATCTCATGACTCGACTCTAAGCCCAGCGGTTGTTAAGAGAAGTTTCCCTGCCGGCCGCGCGGCCGCGTTAGGTATTCGTTTGGGATATTGCTGTCTTTATCGCTCGTGACATAAGCGCTCGCAGCCGTCCCCCCGTGCCTTCCGCAACGACGTCCGTAATTTATATCGAGATAGCTGTAGGCTTTTTATGATTTGGGCGGTTGAATTTTGGGTTTCGTTGTCATGATGTTATACGAAAATCATAGCACAGAAATTAATGATATTTTACAATCAAGATATTCATTATATTTACTAGGCCTGTGGTTTTTTAGATTTTTGTAAAAATGCTTTATTAGTCTGTAATTCTCGTGCAAAGTTGACATCTTTTTTTTGTCGACTTTTGAGGTCCTGTAATTCTGATATTACACATTTATATGAAAATCTGAAAAACCACAGGCATAGGATAATTACGTCTAGTCCATACTTACAAAATTTCATCCATTTCTGTTGACTTGTTTTCAAATGAGACAACTACGTTTGTATGGAGAATGGAACGAAGAGACTTCTCTTAAGCAGCGACACTAAAGAAAAATAAATAAATAGGAGAAATTCGTGTCTGTACCACTGACCTGGGTTCGATTCCCAGCGCTGGTCTTATTTTTCTGGTGTTTCTGTGCAGTTTGTATTTTCGATAAAAAGTATGTTATTCCAGACGTCCAGCTACCTACATACCAAATTTCATTACTCTAAAGCCCAGCTGTTGTTAATAATATAATATGGGCCGGATAATTAAATCCATTCAGTAATCAAACTCGGCGTCTGTCCACTGCCAAAGTTTTGATGAGGCTCGTATGTCGTGTGTGCATGCAAATACTGAACTCTGGCTTGGACGGAATAACAAGACAGCCTGCAATCACAATTTAGACTCAGTAAATACCAAGTAAAAGGGGTGCCGTTCAATCGTCATACAAACTTTTAGCATAATTTCATTTTACTACGTTCAAGAATCATAATATTCATATAGCATAAAAACAGATATCATATTATTACCGAGCATAAGCTTTAAATAATATAACATTCATTAGTCATAACTATTGCTATAATGCTTATATTCAATAATTTCATTTTGAATATTCGGTTAATTATATAATTATTAAAATCTATAACAACATTTAGAATTAAGATTGGACAGTATAACATCATGCGTGCCAAATGCAAAAAACATTTGATTTGTGCGAGCGAGCGAAGCGAGCGAGCAAGACGGTCTGGAGCAGAAGGTTAGGTTCAGAAGGCTAAAGTAGCCTTCGATGTTAGGTTTTTTTTATAGCAGCCCGGATAAAATTGCTTAACAAAGGATCTTTTCTGTTGGATTTATGCCAGGTGTTTTATACTTTTCGATCATTATCCTCGATGTTTGTATAAAAATTGTTTATTATGAACTTTGATTAATTATGCGGCATGACTATTATTATGCATAAGATAATTATGCTAATTGAATAATATGATTTGAGAAATTCGGCAATTTGTTTATATGCATATTGTTTTTATACGTTCTCAATATTTCGACAGATTGAAATTCTAATATTTGTGTTATGAGAAATGAAAATTCGCAAATCGTTCTTATGACAAACATTACACACCCAAGTAAAAGACGTGGAAGAACGAGGGTCACCGACATAGCCAAGCGAATTAGCTCGTTGATTCAAGCTCTGCCTGTGTTCGTTAATAATATCGAGCAAAAAACGGCAAAAAAAAACACATTTGTTTTATGGGAGCCCTCCCTAAATATTTATTTTATTCCGTTTTTAGTATTTTTTGTTATAGCGGCCACATTAATACATAATCTGTGAAAATTTCAAGTGCCTAGCTGTTACGGCTCAAGAGATAGAGCCCTGTGACAGACGGACGGACAGCGGAGTCTTTTCCTATAAAACTGGAGCTAAACAAGAAAATTGTTAATCCTTTTCCGATACAACAAGTCTGGGACAATAGTGCCCAGCAAGAATTATAACAAATAACTAAGTTACGCAAGTTACAATACTTCGCCAATAAGTTGCCTTCTGGCAACACAGTAACAAGTAAACTCACAGAGACTAACAGCCTTATTCATAAAACTTAACAAGCCTATGTTAACTAACAAATGCTTTGTCCCTTTCTAACAAATACAAATGTCGAAGTGACAGATAAGGACAAACGAATTTTAGCGGCATTTTAACTAAAATAGGTTTAATTGTCGTTTATGAATAAGGCTGTAAGTTTGCAGGAAATGGTACACTCGTTTTTTGAAGGTAGCCATATAGTAGTATATCCATCCATCCATCCCAGCCTATAGACATCCCACTGCTGGGCACAGGCCTCCTCCGAGAATAAGAGGGCTTGGGCCATAGTTCCCACGCGGGCCCAGTGCGGATTAGGAACTTCACACGCACCATTGAATTGCTTCGCAGGTTAGGCTATATAGTAGTGAGTTGGAATAACCTCGGCCGCCAACTCATACTTCCATACTTAATATTATAAATGCGAAAGTGTATGTGTTTGTATGTTTGTGTGTTTGTATGTTTGTCTGTCTTTCACGTGCTAATGGAGCGACGGATCGACGTAATTTTTGGCATAGAGATAGTTTATGGGCCAGAGAGTGACATAGGCTACTTTTATCCCGGAAAATACACTTACTTAATACTTTTAAGAGCTACGATGCCACATACAAACAGACAGACTTTAGCTTAGGCGTTTAGCGTCAAACTTACAACGCCCTCTTTTTGCATCGGGGGTAAAATGCTATGAAGCTCTGTCTCTGTATAGTTTCCTCGATTATGGCCACCGACGATTTGCCGGAATAATTATATTAATGTAAGTTTTATTGCGCGTGCGTGCGCGAGTTACCAACTTAGTATTACTGGGTAATAATATGACCATTCGTATTACGGTAATTATTACGTTAGTTCTGTGAGGGTCTTGGTCAATGATACAGTCAACGTCATACTGCGTGTAAATTTTATACGGCGTATACTTTATCCACCTATAGTATCCAGTAATACGACTGATATAGGATAATAATTTTGTTAAATAGTGTTATTAATTAGGTGTAACGATTTTTTAAAGTCCGACTGAGCAGCAATGTACGCAGTCCAACTTATTTTGACATATTAATGAACATTTCTGTACTTTGTCGCTTTCAGTCGTTACACAATTTCGTATGGCTTTTCAAACATGACGTTAAAGTGACAAGGTACAAAAGTGATGACTTATTTATGACATTAACTGTACTAGTTGTTACCCATGACTTTATTTGAGAATAATTTTTATCGCGCCTACGGGAACTGTACAATTTCCGGGATAAACTATCCTATGTCTTTCCCCGGGACTCCAACTATCTGTACACCAAATTTCATCTAAACCAGTTCAGAGGTTAAGACGTGATGAGGTAACCAACAGACTCACAAACTTTCGCATTTATAATATTACAAGCCCGTTACCCGTGACTCCGTCCGCGCAGAATTATGCAATTTTCCGGGATAAAAACTATCCTATGTCCTTCCCCGGGACTCCGACTATCTGTACACCAAATTTCATCTAAACCGGTTCAGCGGTTTAGACGTGATGAGGCAACCAAACAGACTTACAAACTTTCACATTTAAAATATTAGTGGGTTTAATATTTCGTTCTGCATTTATCTTGCTGCATCTGCAAAACGCCTTGTTTTAAAGCTAAACACTTTTTACAAATTCTGACGTCTAGTTGAACGTAATTCTGCCCCTGGGACGGACATGAATTAAGCCACAAGCGGTCTGCTAGTAGCGGTGTTCCGTGTAGGGCAGGGATGTAACAGATGTGGTTTTAATAATAAAATAAATAATAAATATCACGGGACAATTCACACCAATTGACCTAGTCCCAAAGTAAGCTTAGCAAAGCTTGTGTTATGGTACTAAGCAACGGATAAATATTATTATATAAATAGACACATACTTAAATACATATTAAACACTCAAGACCCGAGAACAAACATTCGTATTTTTCATACAAATATCTGCCCCGACACGGGAATCGAACCCGGGACCGCAAGCTTCGTAGTCAGGTTCTCTAACCACTAGGCCATCTGGTCGTCTAGTTTTATCGGAATCGAAAGCGGAACCAGATGGTTTTCTGGGGGCCGCCAAGACTTAGACGAGCCAAGCGAAGCGCAAGGGCAACCTACCTTTTCTCGAAGTGCTTCGTCGTACTTTTGAACCTTCTTAACTTGGGTTAGGATTATACCAGATAAACAAAATTTTCGGGATATGATGTCAGTAGTTGACTTATATAAACTATAAAGTTTCAATTGCATAGCTCTTATAGATCTTAGAGAGAGAGCCAGTAGAGCCAAGTTTCTACCCTACGTGCCCAGCTCTAAATCTATAAGCCCTAATTTTACACTAAAGTTGCGACGAAATACTACAGCAGTAGCTCGTAGCGAGAAGTTCGTAGCGCGTAGCAGCGTTTTCCCGCTATTAATCTCGTAGGCGATGAATAGATTTTTAACTTCAAGCCCATATGACGAATTGCAAGAGGTTCGTGCGGCCGACTCGCCACCGCCAGTTTAGTCCACGATTTGCACGCCTACGAGATTAATAGCGGAAGACGTCCACTGCTGAACAAAGGCCTCCCCCTTAAAATGCCACAATTAAGGACTACCGGCCACTTCCATTCACTCGATAGTTTCGCGCGACACGTTATACCCGACAGCCTGAAGCAGGGTTATGTTTTTCGAGCGTATGTATGTATGTAGGTGTGGATATTAGGGATGTCACGAATATTTGTCTTCGCATTCGCATATGAGAATAATTCGCATCAACATTCGCATTCGCATAAAACGATGCGAATATATTGCGAATGCGAATGTGTGCAAGTCGTGACGTGTCTCGCCTGCGCCGGCCACCGGCCGCCGAGACGCCGACTCGCGCGCGCATGCGCAAAGCGCGCCAGCCCGTCGTGATTAATGTTGACCAATAGAAAGCACTTTTGAGTTTTTAGTGTACTCCCTTAGTATTCGCATTCGCATTCGCACATTCGCGTCCTAAATATTCGCTTCCGCATTCGCATTCGCGAATGTGATAGAAATATGACATTGGTGACATCCCTGGTGGGTATGTATGTCCATTTCTTTGGTCCTCGCTGCAGCCTCAACGGCTGGACAGATTTAAACATAGGTATCATTGGATTTGTCGTAACTGTCGGAGTGAACTCTTCAGCCAACTACGAACTCCGCAGGTACTCCAGCACTGCGACATGGAAGGAAAGGAGAAACCACCAAACTGCAAATTGTCCCAAGAAACTCACAACTGATCCGACCGGCAGGCTCTTTTACATGTCACTTTTTGCAGGTACAGTCAAATGCAAATATATCGACACGGCCAAAGTTTAAAGCATTGAGTCGTGTACACATATTTCTGTTACTTTGGCCGTGTCGATATCTTTGCTTTTGACTGTACTTAAAATAGTGCATGTAAACAGAATAAAAGTTTAAACTTCGAACTTAGTATTTTACCTACGTATTCCTAAATAATAATTTGCTCGCGCTAACGAACTCAAGCTGCAATTAGGAGTTATGCCGTAACGTAACTCAATTACGCTGCATTTTAAACGCTTTTAACTTTTACGCTACGCATTTATTTACGCCGGTCCGTTTATGTAAGGGGTGAACAGTGAATTAAATGGTTCCACAAGTGTGGATAGAGTTTTATACATAATACGGAATTTACCTGCTTTGTATATGTTTTATAAATTAAAACTACACAATGCCTATTATCGAATAGAGAAACAATTTTTAAGCTACCTTTACAAATAACAATGTTATAAAGGTTTGAAATTCAAGATTAGATAGAGAAAGATATACTGGCATGTGACGTCACACGCCAGTACCGCCATACTTGCTGCATAGAGAAAAGCGTTTGAGAAAGAGACAGGTATATAGATTTTTCAAAAAATCACTATAAATCCAGTTTTCAACCGATTTAAGTTTTCTCTTCGCTAAACACTGTCTGTATATCTATATTTTCATAATAATATTAAGATATGGCAAATTCAGGAGTTGTCAAATACCGTATTGCAAAGTGATATACAAACCTATAGAAGTAGTTAAGGAAGTCGTATCGTAACCTCGTATATGCAAGTTGAAGTGGCAATGGGCGGGCCACATCGCTCGAATAACAGATAACCCGTTGGGGTAGAAAAGTCCTCGAGTGGCGACCATCATCATCATCATCAGCCGGAAGACGACCACTGCTGAACAAGGGAAGGAACAGTGCTAAAATGACACTGTAAATACTGTAGTTTTAAATAAGTTTTTGGTAAAAATTTCATTTTTCCCAAAGCGTTTTAGCATTTTCCCAAAGATACGACCTGTGGGGGGAGGCTCTAATAGAGAGATCTTTCATAACACCTGCCTGGGGAACGAAGTCCGAAGGAAGAGCGTCGGAACTTGTATATATGCGACCACGTTGAGAAACTTCGATAGCGCGATGTAGAACATGGTCGGAGTTTCTATCGTTGTTCTCTAGATGGCGCTAGGAGTCGCTACAGATTCCGAGATTCTGATTATATATATATTATTATACCTACAAGAATTGCTCGTTTAAATCTATTAGATTAGATTAAAAGCATGATCATAAATTTGGAAATTCTCATGGGAACTTTGTAAAATCCCACCATTCAACTGCCAGACCCAAAGCCGCGAGTAAGCACTAGTACACAGACATAAATACGCTTTGTTTTTTATTTCTGGTGAACATATACATAATACATATATAAGCGACGTGACGAGTCCGACGTATTTCATTGGATCGTGGCAGTGGCAAGACAGACGTGAATGAGGAATGACGGCCGATTTACAACGCGCGACGCCATCACGACTACTAAACGACTTTTTTTACAAACGTTTATCAATTGTATTTGTTTCTTTTCTTTTGTACAATAATTGTACAATAAAGAATTTATATATAAATGTCCATGTCACACCCTTGCCGGTTATCTTTGGGAACGATACACTCGAAGTTGTTGACCACTATGCTTACCTTGGACAAGTTGTCCAATTGGGTAGGTCCAACTTCGACAAAGAGGACGACCGAAGAATCCAACTCGGATGGGCAGCGTTCGGGAAACTTCGTGATATCTTCTCGTCCAATATTCCGCTGTGCCTGAAGACTAGATTCTTCGACCAGTGTGTGTTGCCAGTGATGACTTATGGCGCTAAGACGTGGTCCTTGACTGTTGGCCTTTTAGAGAGACTCAGAGTCACGCAACGAGCTATGGAGAGAGCTATGCTTGGACTTTCTTTGCGCGATAGAATCCGAAATATGGAAATTCGTCGAAGAATTAAAGTCACCGACATATATGGAAAAATATGCAAGTTGAATTGGCAATGGGCGGGCCACATCGCTCGAAGAACAGATAACCGTTGGGGCAGAAAAGTCCTCAAGTGGCGACCACGAACCGGAAGACGAAGCGTTGGCAGGCCTTCCACCAGGTGGACTGACGACATCGTGAGAGTTGCGGAATGGGATTGGAGTGGGTGGATGCAAGTGGCGAGTTTTCGTTCAGTGTGACGTTCTGAGGGGGAGGCCTTTGTTCAGCATTGGACGTCTTCCGGCTGATGATCATGATGATGATGATAATTAGGTACTCTATTATTAAGGTATTAAAGTTCAATGTTTCGATATTTTGGATCACCGTGGGCGTTCTGAAATAATCAGAGCGGTACGCGTCGTAGCATATAAAAACATCGCGAGAACATTACGCAGATTAAAATTGCTTTTTTCGCTGACGATGTGGTACGTTTTGATAACAATATTACGTTGTGTTGGCAATACTGATCTACGGGGCGTTAGCAACTTATTTTCGTAAAAACAAATAAAACAATTACAAGTTTTAATGCTGACTTTACTTTTTGTTGATTTAACTGGAATTGCTATGAGCTGAACTGATAAATAGTAGATTGTATAACAAGAGCATAAAACGAGCCATTTTATCCAAGACGTTCATATAGCCACCCGAGCCGGTACAGCGAGGGTAGATAGATAGGACGAGGGGAAAATGGGTATAATGCTCGAGTTTTACGCTCTGCTTTTCACTTATATTACGAGAAAATGAAATAGCAACAGTGGAAACAAATGTTCACTTTCTATGTAACTTATTTTTAATTCATTATTATATAATTATATTTTTAGCTTTATATAAATTAAAAGTTATTAAAAAGAATATGTAGAAACTTTTGATTTTGTGGCTGTTGACACCTGATTACCTTGCTCTTAGACAAAGATTTTACTTTATGCACTAGAGCATAAAAAGTCGTTTTATGTCGCTTAGATCCAGCATAAACACAAACTTTACGAGCATGAGAAGTGAAAAATACTTTTATTTGCTCACCCGCGACCTTATGATGTCTAAGTTTATGCCAGGAATGTGTGTTCATGCAGTTCCTTCACCTCCACACTGTAAGAACACACACAAACCACACAAACGCATCTATCACCACCACCACACTACACTGACGCGTTTCGAACTCAACCAGAGCTCATCTTCAGAGCAACACAACCGTTCAACATGCTACTATTGCTATGTTTTTTAGCCGATTGCCCGAAGGAGGGTTTATTGTCATTGATATCAACCGTGGACGTCCATAATTGGACATAATCGTACGCCTCCCAAATAAGCTTCCACTTGCTTCGGTTGGAAGCAGCCTTCATTCACCGTGAACCCGCGGCTTTCACGTTAGGACGTCTACCAACGAAAATGTCTACAATCTCGTTGGTAGACGTCCTACGCTGCGCCTGCTGATTTGTGGTCTTCATTCGAGAACTTTTCGGACCCAACGGCCATTTTTTCTCCGTGCCACGCCTATTGCCACTTAATTGTCATTGGTCTTAAAAAAACAATCATCATCATCATGTCAGCCGAAAGACGTCCACTGCTGGACATAGGCCTCCCCCAAGGCTCTCCACTCAGACCGGTCTTGTGCTTTCCGCATCCACCGCGATCCCACGATCTTAACCAAGTCGTCGCTCCATCTTGTTGGAGGCCTACCGATCCCGGTCCGCGGACGCCATTCGAAAACCTTCTGACCCCATCGGCCATCAGTCCTGCGAGCAATGTGCCCCGCCCACTGCCACTTCAGTTTCGCAATTCTTCGGGCTATGTCGGTCAAAAAAACAATGTTCATTTTTATTTTAATATTTTTTCATAAAATAGGCGAATTTAAGACACCTGTTTGAAGGATTTTGGTTTTAGTTGGGTTTTCAATGTTTTATCCTGTTTATAAGTTACCGGAATCATAGCTAACTATAGTTGCCATGGCGTTAAAAACTGCGTTTATCTTTGCCCGTCACAATTATTTTAAAAAAAGTAGTATTCTCTGTCATTTGGCAGTGTTAGGATTAGGCGGTTTAGTTACAAAACCTTTATTTACGATAAAAGTTAAACAAAGGTCAAACGTTATTTTGCAAATATACACAATTTTTGCAGGTGGTAGGACCTTGTGCAAGGTCCGCCCGGATTGCTACCACCATCTTGCTCGCTAATCCTGCCGTGAAGCAGCAGTGCTTGCACTGTTGTGTTTCGGCGTGGAGAGTAAGACAGCCGGTGAAATTACTGGCACTTGAGGTATCCCATCTTAGGCCTCTAGGTTGGCAACGCATCTGCAATACCCCTGGTGTTGCAGATGTTTATGGGCGGTGGTGATCTCTTACCATCAGGAGACCCACTTGCTCGTTTGCCATCCAGTCAAATAAAAAAAATAAAAAAAACGACATTATTGTTTTAATTAAGTATTGACATATTTTGTCCTGTTGTTGTGGACTAATTTTTATTTTTATTTTGTATTTAATTTTATCGTCTTGACATTGTACCTAATTTTAACTTTTTGACCATGTTTTACCCAGGATTATTATTATTATTATTATTTTTAAATTTAATTCTATTTTTATTTTGGCTGACAATGTTTTTTAATTTACCGCTATCATATACCTATTACTATTATTATTATTTTGTATACAATGTGACGATCCTTTTGTGAATTTCTTATAATTACCTGACATGTATTTATAATGTATTTTTTCATTAGGTAATAAATAAATCTATCTAATCTAATCTATCTATCTATCATTAAGTATTTTTTTAACTAAAATGTTATTAAAATAATTTAATGAACCTATTCCTCGAAATGGTTTTGGAATTAGACCACATTGTAAAAAAGTGATCAATGCCAATTTGCTAAAAGGACGAAGCTTTATGTTTTTGATTTATTTAAATTATCCATCATATAATTAACCCTCCTCTTAAATTAGCCCTCTTGTTCTGAGAGGTGGCCTGTGCCCAGCAGTGGGACGTATATAGGCTGGGATGACGATGATGATCCATCATATAAAGTATGACATATCCATTTCCGGGTTTATTTAATTCTAATCCGTCCGTCCGTTTATGCGTAGTTAAACCATCAAAACTTTTTATAATAATATTAGTAGTTCCACCACTGAACATATATAAGTAAAAGTTTTTATAGGTAAATTTATGTCAAATTCGGATTACCTAGCAAATTCCTTAGCTCTGGGGTTTAAGACAGGCATAAAACAGACACAAATTTTACGTTTCAACGGTTCTAATAAAAACCCAAAAGGAATTAAATTTGTGAGTTCTGCATATCTGCAGGTTGTTAAGTTCAGGGATGGATTAATTGTTTTTTTGGAGTTCTTTATTCAAAAATAAATAAATAAATATCATGGGACACTTCACACCAATTGACCTAGTCCCAAACTAAGCAAAGCTTGTACTATGGATACAGGCAACGGATAAACATACTTATATAGATAAGTGCATACCTACTTAAATACATATTATAAACATCCAAGACCCGAGAACAAACTTTCGTATTATTCATAAAAATATCTGTTACGGCCGGGAATCGAACTCGGAACCTCAAGCTTCCTAGTCAGGTTCTCTAACCACTTGGCTATCTGGTCGTCAAAAACCAACAAAACAAACATCAAATTAATTCGTAGGGTGAAAGGGGGAACCCAAAATCTCATTCTCCAAATGTCAACCTCACCTGCCCGTGGTGCGCCCTGGCGAGCGACAGATGGCGGAATGACCATCCAAAAGCAACTACACAAAATTAAGCAGGCCAGTAATGGGCAAGAGCGTTGCTGGTGCAAGTGGCCTAGTTCTGCGATCACCAACACGCCTAGCGTGGTGGTTATAGGCAAAACCTTTTATGGCAGCACAACCACTACCCAGGCCGGGCAGTGTTGCCAACTTTGTCGCTAGAATTAACGACTTTTGCTTAAGTCTTGGCGACCAAAAAAAAGTTTTGACGACAAAAATGGTTTAGCGGAAGTCTTCTAATTTAAGTTGTTTTTTTTTCGTATCCCAACCTTTCAGACCACCAGTGGCCTCTTGTGTCTCTCCCAGACAAAGTCCTGAGTCCGCTCGCTCCTGGTGTTATTAATTTTAGCGACTTTCTAGCGACTTTTTGAGTCAGCCCCCAGTTCTCGGCAGCCCTACTATTCCTGGTTATGGTAGCGGCCATGGTAACGGTAGGGTGGGGGTTGCTAAAACTCACCAAGCTACTTCGCGGTTGGCGGATGGATGCGAGGGGCTGAAGACAGTGTTGTGGCGCGCCATGGAAGAGGCCTATGTCCAGCAGTGGACTGCTGTAGGCTGATGATGATGATGACTATTTCGTTCGCATAATCATCTCGGCATATTCACGTCCCACTCCAAGGCACAAGCCTACTCTCAGAATGGCCTGTAGTTCCCACGCAGGTCCACTGCGGATTGGGAACTTCGCAGGTGTGTGCAGTGTGAACAGGATCAGTTTCGCTGCGATTTCTTTCTTTTCCAGCCCCTTCACTATCAAAATAAAACCGATTGAGGCAACAGAATAAATCGTTGGGCCAATAAGGGAGCAATAATCCTGCCGCGAACCGAGAAAAAACATTTTGGATACAAATCACTAGCTCTTTGTCGATTAGGGATGGGAGGTGTCGATAGTGAGGGTCAATATGACGAAAAATATTGCTCTGGGCTATAACCATCTTAAATGGTTACTTAGCGTTTACTCCCGGATTCGCAGGTGGTAGGACCTTGTGCAAGGTCCGCCCGGATTGCTACCACCATCTTGCTCGCAAATCCTGCCGTGAAGCAGCAGTGCTTGCACTGTTGTTTCGGCGTGGAGAGTAAGACAGCCGGTGAAATTACTGGCACTTGAGGTATCCCATCTTAGGCCTCTAGGTTGGCAACGCATTTGCAATACCCCTACTGTTGCAAATGTTTATGGGCGGCGGTAATCTTTTACCATCAGGAGACACACTTGCTCGTTTTCCATCCAGTCGAATAAAAAAAAATTCGCTCGCGTAATTAAGTCTAGCAGTTTAATACGAGTATAATCATTTTGCGAAAAATCCATCGGAATTACCAAATGTTCCAAAATGATATTTGGAAATGAATCCGATCCGCATAGGCGATCTTACTCCAAATAGCGAATCCACTGTGTTAAAAAAATTAGTTGCGCTAAGTACCCACTTGTAATCTTTAAACAACATTGTAGATCTGATAAAAAAATAATACCTCGTTGAGTTTCTTGCCGGATTCTTCTCAACAGAAGGTTTTTTCCGAACCGGTGGTAGATTTTCTTAAAATTCATAAGTGCTTGTTATAGCCTAAATTGAATAGAGATATTTTGACTTTGACTTTGACTTTCAGCATGGGTTTTTAACTTGCATTGTATATATTTCAGCTGCCTTTCTAAGTATTACGGTTTTTAAAACAAAGTCCTAAGACAAAAAGGCAGACAGACGTTCCGTTTAAACGTTCTGAACCCAGAAATGAGTTTATGGATTATTTTTATATTTTACTGGCGACGCATCGACTCCATCTGCGATGGTTTAGCGGTTTAACCGTGAAAAAGTAACATACAGACAGACAGATAGACCTTTATACAATACAAAACGAATATCCTTTATTGCACACCAAAAATCAGTATACAATATTTTGAAACAGACAAAAATGCAGGCAACAAGGCAGACTTATCGCTTAATAGCGTTCTCTTCCTGACAACCATTTGGATACAGGAACTAATACAAATATGTCAAAGGCAAAGCGGTGGCAGAAAAAAAACACAGGAGAAACAAAATAATGAAAGAAAGAAATAAAGAAGAAAGAAAGAAAATACATTTATTCACAACACAAGACACAGCAATACTATTAAGTACAAATAGACAACACGTAGGAAAGTATGTGTCATTGCGGTTGTGAATAGGATACTGGCTCAGCATAATGCTGAAGCGTTAATAAACACCCCAGCACTGATCTTCAGCCAGCACCGTTGGTGACCCTCGGACCGCTACAAAGATATACTACACAGTTTTCCATAAGACTACATAAATAGATAATTTGTAAACTATGAAGCATATTATTTATTTTATGGCTTTGAAAGACATTAACATTAGTACATAAACATAATTATTATAACTATTATACATTCACTTGCCAAATATACAACACCGTTAACGCGGGCTAAAAGGAAACATGAAAGTAACAACCGAAACAAAAAAGAAGTTTTGTGTAATAATGCATTTATAATATAATTTTAGTCAGGATTCTATCGATACGGTTCTAGGTAGACTCAATTGCCGCTCTATCAGGTAGAGCTGACGAGGCACCGCCAAATTGCCGACAATTTATTAAGCTGTGTCGACATGTGTAACTGGTTTACTGCATACCGGCTAAACAGAAATGTTCAAAGTTTAACATGACTCGATAAAACAAATTTTGAATTTATTATTCACACAATATACTCATTTTCTCATAGGCCCAGAGTTGCTCCGAGAGCTGAGGACAGTATAATGCTATTTTATGTAATTTCTCGGGATCGAATCAGAAATGAGGAGATACGCAGAAGAACGAGGGTCACCGGCGTAGCCAAGTAAATTAGCTCGTTGAAGTGGCAATGGGCAGGCCATATAGCACGGAGAACAGGATGGCATTTGAAGCCGAAAAACGCTTGAATGGATACCACGACAAGCGCAGCGTAGGACGTCCAACGAGATGGACGGATGACCTGGTTAGAGCCGCAGGCTTACTTGGATGCAGGCTGCTTCCAACTGAAGCAACTGGAGGTCTATGGGGGAGGCCTATGTCCGAGAGTGGTCTTCCTATCGCTGATGGTAACTCATTTAACAATTTGTTTAGATCAGCGTGGAAATTTTGACCCAAGCCCTCTAAATAGAGGAGATCTGTGCCCTGCAGTGGGACGTATATTTATTATACAAAGTGAGCCCTGTAACAGGAGCAAACCATTAAACCACAGCTTCCACTCTTCAGCTTGAGCCAATTTAGTTCTACAACTTTTTAAAATAACTTGTATTATGATTTTTATTATATTTTAAAGTTAAATTGTAAGTGGTTAGTGTTTTTAATGTTGTGTTATTTTAGTTCCATTGTGTGTTTTGTTTTTGTTTATTTTATTAGAAACATTAAAAACAACCTGAGGTAGATTTTATTGCCTTTTGTTTGTTATTTTTTAGGAAATTTTGTCGCCTTCCGTGAAGTCGCCAAGCGGTCACAGCGGAAGACCAGCGTTGGCCTACCCGGCCAGCACTATGCTGAGCTGGGACCGCTTCGCGAGTTCGCATATTGTTGGTTTTTTCTTTCTTTAATGTATTTTTATTATGTTTTGTGCGAATAGCGAATAAATATTTCTATTTCTAATTGGCCAAGCAATGTATTGCGAAATCCGTCATTTTGTTACGTGACAGGCGATGTCATTTAGGCTATTGGATGCCGTACATTGAAAATACCAATTAATTTGTTTGAAATAAACATAATGTTAAAATTACTAATGTTTGAAAGTTGCAGAACTAAAGTAGTTCCATTTGAGATTTTTTTGCTCCTGTTACAGGGCCCACCCGGTATGTAGACCGAAATGTGACTAAATAAAGTGAGTTTATTAGATATTTTACTAACAATCCCTTGAAGTTTGTGGTTGTAACAAATATACACGCGTTATGATCTGTCGCCTGCTACTTTATGAGTTCTACCAATTGTTATGAATAGAGTTGCGCATAAATAAAACCCGGCCAAGTGCGAGTCGGACTCGCGCACCGAGGGTTCCGTACAAATTATTAAAAATATTTTTATTATATGATGTAACTAAAAATTTACGCTTTTCGCAATTTTTCCTTTATCTGTGCTATAAGACGTTGCTACGTACCAAATTTCAAGATTCTGAGTCCACGGGAACCCTGTAGGTTTTGATTCCCTTTCAAGTGTCGAAAATTTACAGCATAAACGGCTGTATCTTTTGATTGCGTTAGCTTAGAAGTTTGATTTTTTCATAGCTCCAAAGGACAGTAGACTTGAGTATTTGATATGAATTTCAGCTTGATACCTCCACGGGTTCCTGAGAAAAAGGTTCTTGCAAGACAGACAGACGGACGGACAAAAAGTGATCCTATAAGGGTTCCGTTTTTTCCGTTTGAGGTACGGAACCCTAAAAAGCGTGAATATCTGCTCATAACATCACATAGCAGCCCTTGATTGCTTACAAACCTTAGTTATTGTAGGAAGGCTTTATTTTATTAGCCATCGTAAAAACCCGCACTTTTTATCCTCCAACGGATACGAAATGTTGTAATAACAAAACAGATACCTCAGTGGAAGCCATAGCGCTGAGAACAGCCCGTTGGGGCCGAAAAGTTCTCGAGTGGAGACCGCGGATCGACAAGCATCGTGGGAGTTCCAAAGAGATGGTCGGATGTCCAGGTTAAAGACGCGGGTTTACTGTGGATGTAGGCCGCTTACAACCGAAGCAACTGGAGGTCTATGGGGGAGGCCTTTGTCCAACAGTGGACGGCCTACGGCTGATATGTAGATGATAAAGATGACTTAAGTAAAATATTGCTAACATCAATAGTACTCGTAGATTGTACAACAAGAGCATAAAAGGGGCCATTTTACCCAAGACGTTCATATAGCCAACCGAGCCGGTACGGCGAGGGTGGATAGACACGTAGAGAGGAAAATAGGTTTAATGCTCGAGTTTTACAGTCTGTTTTCACTTAGATTGCGAGGAAATGAAATAGCAACAGTAGAAACAATTATTCACTTTCTATGTACTTTTTATTTTTATGCATCATTATATAATTCCCTTTTATTAATTTTATACATGTATTTTGATTGACTTGATTGATTTTTAGTTTTACAAAATTAAAAAAAAATTGTAAAAACTTTTTGTTTGTGGCTGTTTGACACCTGATTACCTTGGTCTTAGAAGAAGATTTTATTTTATACACTGGAGCATAAAAAGTAATTTTATGTCGCCTAGATACAGCATAAACACGAACTTTAAGAGCATGAGAAGTGAAAAAGTTTTAATTTTTTATATTAACTGTTGTAAGGCCTCTACGCTCAAAGTCAAAATATCTTTATTTAATTTATAAGTTTATAACACTGTAACACCATTGTACTTAAATATGTTTAAAAAAAGTATTTTAAATTTATACCGGGTGGGCCCTGTAACCGGAGCAAAAAATAGAACACAGGTTCTGCTAATTACTCAAATGTAACTACTTTAGATCTGCAACTTTCAAAAATTAAGTAATTTTATTATGTTTATTCCAAACAAATTAAATGCCTAAATGATATCGCCTGTCATGAAACAAAATGACGGATTTAGCAATAAATTGCTTGTCAAATTAAGCTTTAAACTATAATAAAAAATCACAATACAAGTTATTTTCAAAAGTTGTAGAACTAAGTTAGCTCAGGACGAAGACCGGAAGCTGTGGTTTAATTTTTTGCTCCTGTTACCAGGGCCCACCCGGTATACCTTGTTGAGTTTCTTGTCTTCCTCGACAGAGGTTTTTGCGAACCAGTGATAGATTTTTTGAAATTTACAAGTCCTTGTTAAGGCCTTAATTGAATAAAGACATTTTGAATGTGTGTCACTGTTTAAGCCGGTGTTGCCATACAATTTAATATTTGTTTTATTTTATTTTTAATTTTTATTTTAAGTTAGTTTTTAGATAAGGTCCTCACTGAAAATCAGCGCCACGGCTTGCCGTGGCATTATGCTGAGTGGGGACCTGTTTAGCGTCATGTATGTCTTTATTTGTTCTATGTTTGTTCCTATGTTTGTTATTTATGGCGGTAAATAAATTTATTTTCTTTCTTTCTTTCTTTCTTTATTTTTTAACAAAAACATTCAGTGCAGTATCTTCTCCCCAGTCTGTGCTGAAGAGTCATAACTAATCGAATCAAATCACTTTATTCTAGCCCCGCAAATGGGCTTACACGGGATTTATCGGGCCATTCCCATTTTCAAAATTACTGTTGAGAAAAAGGGCTATTCATTCGTTGGTGGAGTTATGACCTATTGTTTCGAGCACTAGGTTTTGGCGACTATAGGGAATGGGGTATTTTGAGGATTTACGGTTAAGTTCCGGTGCGGGATTAGAAGAAAGGATCGGAGACCTAATACGGGATTTGTCATCATCATCATTATTATCAGCTGGAAGACGTCTACGGTTGAACATCTATTGTTAAGAAGACATTCATTCTGATGAATATCTGACACAGCAAAGCGACCAAAGGGCCGGCAACGCACCTGTGATACTCCGTGTTGGCAGGTTACCATGGGCGGCGGTAGTTGCTTACCCTTAAGGTGACTCGCATGCCCCCTCTTATTTAAAAAAAATCAAAGCGACCAAAATGCTGGTGATGGCGGGTATGAAGTTCCCCATCCACATTGGACCCGCGCGTAAACGTAGACTAAGGCATAACTTTACACAAAAGCACATTGGCTATAGTGCCTTTAGACCAAAACAATTTTGGGTACACTTCACTAAGTTATACCGCAACCAAACGATCTCTTGGTAACAAAATTAATTAATCCGTATATTTTCGGTGCGCGATATTTTCCTATAATTGAGAGCTCTTAACTCTAAGATCCATCGCAGGGTTGCCAAATATTCTTCTCTTTAACTTAAGAGTTATACTGTTGTCGGTGGAGTATCTTCCACACATCCCTCCTTTGAGCCATCCTCTTGACCTCTTGATACGACGCGACGCCGACTTTCTCCCTTATCTGATCGATGTAGCTGCGCCTAGGTCGACCTCTTCCTCTCTTCCCCTCGATCTTTCCTTCCAAAATTGTTTTGAAGAAGTCGTCGTGTCGTATCAAATGCTCGATCATAGCGTCTAGCATCTATAGTGTTCAGGATTGTTCTTCGTTCTTCAACCATTCTCAAGACTCCCAAATTGCCAAATAACAACGAAAAATTGTTTATTACGTTAGTACCTAATACAAATAATGCTGTACAGTCAAAAAACTGGGGGGCTACTATGAAATTCGAAAATCGAAGTTCGTATCGTACTGCCCCTCTCACTCTCGCATTAAATAATATCCCGCTCGACAACATGGTCGCTCGTATATTCAATTAAATTTTCAATCTCTCAAGAGAGACATTAACATGTTTAATTCTGATGGAATCATGATTATAGTACCTACACAAAAAAAACGATATTCAACAAAAATTCACAGTTACGATTTTTAACTACCGAGAAATACATTATTATATTAAATGATATTGTAACGAATAACGCACGTCTTAAACCGAGTTTAGCTCGACATGTTTCGGGCTATTTCGTAGCCCTTCCTCTCAGGAGCACGCGACTCGGCGGCTGCCGCAACACGCACATTACGCGCCACCGCTCTGCTCGCGCGACTGTCCGACGAAACCGTCCGTGTGATTGATTTTTTAAGTAATTTTGTTTTAAATGTTCAATAAGAGGCAATATAGCTTAAAAAAGATACAACCACCTAGTTACCATTTTGGCTTATCTAGATATTGAGATCAAATGAAAACTGTGAAAAAAAAACGTATATGCAAATAATCAGTTTTCAGTTTCAGTTTCACTTTAATTTTTAGTTTAATTTTGCTATTAAGTGATCGCTTTTGAATGCAACTCAAAGTTATACTAACAATGTATTTGGTTACCTTTTTTGCTTTTAGGAAAAAGTTAGGTAGTGCAGGATATCTCATGATTTTTATAAAATACGGTTACGATCACAAATTTTTTACGTACTATATGTAATTAATAATTGATACTTGATTTTAATATCCGATAAAATAATAAAAACAACGGGTTATTGAATTATGTCCAGGTTCTTCTATTTTGATGCGCGTAATATAAGCGTAAAGCCGTGGTGGCCTAGTGGTTTGACCTATCGCCCCTCAAGCAGAGGGTCGTGGGTTCAAACCCCGGCTCGCACCTCTGAGTTTTTCGAAATTCATGTGCGGAATTACATTTGAAATTTACCACGAGCTTTGCGGTGAAGGAAAACATCGTGAGGAAACCAATTCAATGGTGCGTGTGAAGTTCCCAATCCGCACTGGGCCCGCGTGGGAACTATGGCCCAAGCCCTCTTGTTCTGAGAGGAGGCCTGTGCCCAGCAGTGGGACGTATATAGGCTGGGATGATGATGATGGATGATGAATATAAGCGTGAGCGGGACGGCAAAGGAAGTTCGAATTTTGCACTTCACAGTATAGGGCCTAAACAAGGATGTTCATTTTCGAAAAAAACCTAAAAGTCCAAATATCTCGGAAACCGTGCAACTTTTACTAAGCCTCTCTCTCTTCAAGTGCCTCTCCAACTAGTGAAGGTTGGCAGTCAGCAGCTCCGCATATCTAATTCGGTCTTTAACTTTTCCATATTCTATGTGTCGCTGACGACTAGGGATTTTAGTGCAGTGGTTTCCCGTTGCCTTCTACACCAGACTTTTAGGGAATATTTGTGTCCCAAGGTCACTGAAGCCTCCTCTAGCCAGCTTATGACTGGCCAGGTGTATGGTTATACCGCCACGCCAGCCTCGTCTGTTGTCTATCAGGGGGCACCACGACGGTAATGAGACCGCCGTCGCTGACTGTTTTACCAGCAGCGCGTGCAGGTGAGGATGACAATTGGGGCCGGACCGATGTTGTCGCCGTTCTCCCCCTTACCCCCTATATTATAGCTTTATTATAACTAAGTGCCCTATCCGTAGTTCAAGGATTATCCATTACCTATCATTCTGTCCATATAATAAGCTGGAATGATGATGATGATGATACAGTAAATATCTTTTTCCTGTAATGGCGGCAACCCTAACTGAAGACCCGCCGCAAACAAATAATATCAGCAATAACCCCAAGTTGCTAAACAAGTGGATTCAGGTACTTTAGTTTCTAACTACACGAATCGTACCGTCTCAGAAAATGATTGTTGTACTCGTACAAATGTATATCAATCCAATTTATAAAAACAAACCGATTTCATTAAATTTCTTGTACAAACACCCACTGGATCGAATCAATAACACATTTATCTATAATTCGTGTCTTTTGACTAGATATCTAATCACTTTTTTTCTTTAAAATTTACTTGCTTGGTTTAGTTTAGTTTATTTATTCATTCAATATAAGATAACATTATAATTTACATAAATGTCAGTTAAGTATAAATAAGATTAGATTAGATTAAAAATAAAATTTCAATCATAAGAAAAATAACAATTAAAATAAGATTGGATCCTCTGGGTATCGTCATAATAAAAAAGAATAAAGGCTAAAATGACCCTGGGGAATTTGTCAAAAAACATAAAAAACTCAAAAACACTCATATATACCCGAAATATACTTTTTTACATCTATACGCTCAAAAAATATTATATTTTATATTTTACAAAATATTTTTATTTTTTGTAAAAAGTGTTGCAATAAATAAATACTGAATACTGAATACCGTAAACTGCTTCAACTTTGCCCTCTGGCCCCAACATTGCCTTATTCGATTTAGAATCGATAACTTAGCACTCTTATAGGTTTTAAACTTTTATATACACGGGAATTATTATTACGGGGGGATAAAAGTTTAAAAACCTAGAAGGGTGCTAGTTATTGACTCTAATTCGAATCAGGCAATGTTGGGGCCAGAGGGCAAATTGAAGCAGTGTACGGTACTGAAAATATAACCCTCTTTTTGGCAGTCGGGTAAAAACTGTTTGTCCCCGTCCGTCAAACTGTCAATACCGCAACTATATTCTGTTATGTCCGTTCGTCCCTCACTCTACTATGTCACAGTCGAGGACCCTCAACGGGGTACAATGAAAGCTCTATCCTTTCCTACTCATAGCGACCCCTGGAAACTATTGAAAATTCATGCTTTACTATCTTTTTGCCGCGGCTTCGCTCGCCTTCATACTTTTTGCTTACACTTCCGTACACAAAGGGTGCCAACGGAACCCTATTACTGAGACTCCGCTGTCTGTCTGTCCGTCTGTCCGTCCGTCTGTCACAGGGCTTTATTGTTGTTAGTTTTGGAGTTTTATGGGCTTTTCACCACCTATTGATTAATTATATTTGACAGATAAATGTGATGCCGTCTTCGTCTATTCGAACAAAACAAAAGAGACGACATCACATTTATCCGTCAAATAAATTTAATCAATGGATGGTGAAAGAGGGGGCCAGTCTTGGTAAGGCGGTGGTACTGATGGCACCAAAATATTTTATTCTCTCTCTTTTCTTTCTACTGCTCTACTAAATTATCATCATCATCATCATCATCATTTCCGTCTTTATACGTCCCACTGCAGGGAAACTACTCTCAGAACGAAAGGGCTTGGACTGTAGTTCCCACGCGACTAGCTAGTGCGAATTGAGAACTTCACACACACCGTCAAATTACTTCGCTGGTGTGTGCATCCTCACGGTGTTTTCCTTCACCGTTAAGCTCGTGGTAAATTTCAAACCTAATTTCGGACATGAACTCCGAAAAATTCGACCCTGGATTTAAACCCACGACCCTCTGCTTCAGAGGCAATAGGTCAAACCACTAGGCCACCACTGCACTACTAATTACAGTTGTTAAATTGTTTCCGAAATTGGATTCAGAAGTTTGTTACGGAAATTCGCTGAAGAACTAAAGTCATCCACATAGCTCAAAGAAGCAAGTTGAAGTGGCACACATTGCTCGAGGAACAGATAACCGTTGGGGGAGAAAGGTCCTCGAGTGACTATGAACCGGAAGACGAAGCATTTGGCGGCCCTCCCACTAGGTGGACTGACGACATTGTGAGAGGTACAGGGAACCGGTGGATGTGTCGCGAGTTGTTCACTGTGGCGTTATAAAGGAGAGCCCTTTGTGCAACAGTGGACGAATTTCGGCTGATGATAATGATTCTTTGATGATTATAAAGGTCAAAGTCAAATTATCAATCCAGGCTTATAACAAGCACTTATGAATGTTTGCCCGTATGGACAACTGTTGATTATTTTCGCTATATATACGGGCATACAATAAAAACTTTCTGATTCTTATATAACCTTACCAAAAACGTTGGAAAACCCCCGACATGATCACTTCAAAGTTCAATATCTCAAAAACCGCTGAACCGAATTTGATGAAACATATCTAATAACCATTGCTAGAAAACCAGCTTTCAAATAAAAAAACTGCATTGAAATCGGTCCACCCGTTTAAGAGCTACGGTGCCACAGATAGACAGACGCACATAGCGGTCAAACTCCTCAAAAAAAAAATCTACTCGTACCGCAAATTCGTAAAAACTTCTGTTGTGAAGAACCCCGCAACAAACTCAATGAGGTTATTCTTAATTCTAAATGGATAGAGAGCTAGCCATTTTTTCATTCTTCCTCGGAAACAAAGGCACAGGATGAAGTCCTCCGTCTCTCGTCCTCCAATTATCCGCCAACCGTAGGTGTACGACGGCGTCGTAAATGTCGTCCTCGAAGACCAATGCACTAACGAACAAATATTTGTCTAACATGAGACAGTATCACCAATACATGTAGGGTCAGCAGGCAAGTTCAGTACGTAATAAATTTAAAATTTATTTACTAACATGAAAAATATTTACTAAAATTTTATTTTACTAAACAAATTCAAAATTAATTAATAAAGTAAAAGTAATCTCCAATTCTAACTCAAAACTAAACTAATTAAAACTAATTATAAACTCAAAATTGTTGTTTAACAATATTTTATAGTTAGAATACATAAGATGGTTTCTCTTTTTTCTGAAATTGTTTTTGGACGATTTTTTTTACTCCGGAATTGCACTATTAAAAAATATGTTTCGTACCTAGTAGATAATGTTTTTGTCAGAAATAAAAAATAACACATTTGAACTTTGTCTGAGTGTTTGTTTATAGCAGCTAATCTCTGACATTCAACACTTTTCTCAATCATTCCGTGCTAATTTCCTTTCCTAATTACAACTATATTCCAACAACACCTAATACTTCATAATATAATCAACAATTATGCTTTTCTTACACGTATAGGTACTTAAGATAACGTGAAATTCGAGCCACCCTTTTAGGGTAAGCTATTTAAGTCAAATTCTTAAATGGAATTCGTTAACGTCAAGGAAAAAGTAACAGAATTTACTTTCATGCGTGGAAACATAAGACAGGATCTCGAAATAAAGTGGTTTAACCTGAAAAAATTGTCAAAAATTAAAGGTTTTAAATATGCAAATTGAAGTGGAAATGGGCGGCCACATCGCTCGAAGAACAGATAGCCATTGGGGGAGAAAAGTCCTCGAGTGGCGACCACGAACCGGAAGACGAAGCGTCAGCAGGCCTCCCACCAGGTGGACTGACGACATCGTGAGAGTAGCGGGAAACCGGTGGATGCAAGTGGCAAGTTGTCGTTCATTGTGGCGTTCTAAGGGGGAGGCCTTTGTCCAGCAGTGGACGTCTTCGGGCTGATGATGATGATGATGAAAGGTTTTAGGGTTAAATTCGCCGAACGCCCACGCCCAGCAACACCGCCCGCAGCCGCCCGCCGCCAGTAGCCACACAACACCGCGACCAGACTAGCGTCCCGCCAGCTTCATTTCTTGTTTTTTTTTTTTTTTTTTTTTTATGTAATGTTTGAGAAAAGCACTATACAAGCACTTAAACTTAAGCCTGAAAAGTCGTTAAAAAAAGATAACACCCAATTAGCTCGCATTTCTGCTGACTCTATCCGCCCGTAACACTGTCGTATAAAGTTTTTTGCTGACGCTCGTTGCGCTGTTGATGGGGGGAACCTTTGAGTGCCTAACATAATGTATATAGCAACACAACTCAATGCATACAGCGTCGATACAATACAATCAGTATTGATTTTACAATCCTTTATTTAACTTTCAATGTATGTGCGGGTCAAATCTTTGGCACACTTATGTAAATCTGGTGGTTGCATAGTTCCCGTGGCATAGCGATAGGTAAATGAAATCTACGTAGACGAAGTCACAGACAACAGGCTAGGCTTATAGTATTAGTAGAACAAAAAAACGCTAGTTTTTTTTTTTAAAATGCCCGAGAAAAAACGCCGACAAAAAAATACCGCCAAAAAAGACAACTAAAAATAAATTATGCACTACCTAGCTGTTTCCCGCGACTTCATCTGCGAAGAATTCGTTTATCCCTATCCCGCGGGGACTATGCTGATTTCCCGCAAAATTAGTCTAAATTAATTTAGTAGGTATAATTATCTACCTAGTAATATTTTTTTATCTAAGCGTCGTCGGTGTCGCGGGACCGCTAAGGTTAACAGGAAACTAAATTACATATGTGTATGTTTAAAGTATTAACATTAGCGGTTAGAGGAAATTTGAGATGGATTAAGTAGTGTGCTGTAAGCCGTGGTGGCCTAGTGGTTTGACCTATCGCCTCTCAAACAGAGGGTCGTGGGTTCAAACCCCGGCTCGCACCTCTGAGTTTTTCGAAATTCATGTGCGGAATTACATTTGAAATTTACCACGAGCTTTGCGGTGAAGGAAAACATCGTGAGGAAACCTGCACAAACCTGCGAAGCAATTCAATGGTGCGTGTGAAGTTCCCAATCCGCACTGGGCCCGCGTGGGAACTATGGCCCAAGCCCTGTTGTTCTGAGAGGAGGCCTGTGCCCAGCAGTGGGACGTATATAGGCTGGGATGATGATGATGAAGTAGTGTTTAGGAAAAAATCATTTTACGTTATTTTAATAAACCACAAAACGTATTACGTTTTAAACGGTTTTATTTGGCTTCATCACTACGTATATTTGTTATCTACAAATTAGCTACGGAGAAGTATTTGCGCCTCGTCTGGGATGTGCGAAATGCTTTATTGTTGAATCTAAGAGTATAAAAAAAAATCGCATTCTGATATATAACTTCAATAGATACGTTATAATTAGTATATAATATATTATGTAGATGAATTTAAACATCCGTATAATATAAGTTGCAGTTTATTACATTTTAAGTGGAGTATTTTGCTGTGCAACCAGTAATTTTTATGTGAATTCGGATTTTTTTTTTATAAAAAGGACTTTTTTTGGTGTGCGTTTAAATACTACCCTTTAATAAGCTTATGTCAATATGTAATCATGATGTCACATTGCCCACATGCGCTGTGGTTAGTGGTATCCAGTATCGGTACCGGTATCGGCAAACGCAGTCGGCTCGCTGTCCAATTGTGGTTTCGGTATCAACCGTGTCATCGGAATAATTGTCCGATTTTGTGGAAACTCTGTAACGTGATGTTGTTTCGTTTGTAATTAACGTGTTTAAAATTACGTGCTTTGATCATTTGATCATCCCAAGCCTGTATAGGTACATCCTGCTGGGCACAGGCCTCCTCTCGGAATGAGAGGGCTTGGGCCGTAGTTCCCACGCGGGTCTAGTGCCGATTGGGAATTTTACACACACCGTTGAGTTGTTTCGCAGGTTTACTAAAGATGTTTTCCTTTACCGTAAAACTCGTGGAAAATTTCAAATGAATTTTCGTACAAGAATTTGGATAAACTTAGAGGTGCGAGCCGGGGTTTGAAGCCACGATCCTCTGCTTGATAGGCCATAGGTCAAACCGCTAGGCCACCACAGCTTTAAGTTTATACATACAAGATTGTATGCAATCACCACCGCACATGGATACCCGCAACACGAAAGGTATACAAGGTGTTAATTAAATAACTGAAAACCAGAAAGTAGTT
This sequence comes from Choristoneura fumiferana, assembly GCF_025370935.1. NCBI lineage: Eukaryota > Metazoa > Arthropoda > Insecta > Lepidoptera > Tortricidae > Choristoneura > Choristoneura fumiferana. The sequence continues at coordinate 4,699,798 of NC_133500.1, forward strand.
TGCTCAATCGAAAGTAGAATCGATTACGCGATATTACACGTTTATCGATTATTGTTTTAGAACGGGCTGTGTTTGTGTTTTTAAATCTCTTTTTTATTGTGTCTAGTCTAAAAGTTACGAATGCAACATGCACCAATTAAATGTTTACCGAAGTTGCATACTATTTAGATGATTTAATACTGGCCATTTAGCTGTCACTTTGATTTTCTTCTAAAAACTTCGAAGCGCAACTGACAAATATAAATTATGAGCATAGAGTTAGAAATCAAGTAGAATTACTGACATTGTAAAACATAGGAATAATTTGAAATAATGAAGGTATTCGAAAATAAATCCAATCAACTAATTTAAAATGAAAAAATGTTTTTCGGGGTCTGAGGTTTTTAATTATTTAATTAACACCTTGTATATTCCTTCTAGGTGCATTGCCGATCCTTTGAGAGATTGGTAGGCAAGTGTTTTAAAGGTCTCTAAGTTGTACCGTTTCAAAATGCGGCCCAGAAAGCTTTGCGAAATAACAGTGTTCTGTCACTAAAAAAACGCACCCCTAATAACCCAACCAACCAAAAGTTGGAAAACCCCCGACTGCCACTTCAAAGGTCAATATCTCAAAAACGGCTACACCGATTTTGATGAAACATATCTATGAACCATCTCTGGAAACTTAGATTTCAAATTTAAAAAACCGCGTTGAAATCGGTCTACCCGTTTAAGAGCTACGGTGCCACAAACAGACACATAGACAGACACATAGCGGTCACACCCTTATTTTTGCGTCGGGGGTTTAAAAATGCCTAACATGAGGTAACAGTAAACGGTTGAGTATATTGTGGTGGTGGTGACAGTTGGGTTTGCGTGATTTGTGTGTGTTCTTACAGTATGGAGGTAAAGGTGTTACATGAACACATATTTGTTGCAGAGACTTAGCTATCGTAATACTCGTATCGCGGGTAAACGAAGTAATTGTTTATATATTTAATATATCATGGGACACTCTTGACACCAATTGACCTAGTCCCAAACTAAGCAAAGCTGGTACTATGGATACTAGGCAACGGATAAACATACTTATATAGATAAATACATACTTAAATACATTATTAAACATCCAAGACCCTGCCCCGGCCGGGAATCGAACCCGGGACCTCAAGCTTCGTAGTCAGGTTCTCTAACCACTTGGCCATCCGGTCGTCCAATTATAGTTCCTAAACAAAGCCATTAAAAATATTTTTGCCACAACTTTATTCTTAACACTCGTGTCGCCGACTGTACTATGCATGTTCTGCTATTAAGTGGTCGAGGCAATAAACGAGACAGAAATATGTGCTTGCTCGCTCTACATGACGTTGGTGACATCTGTCTTTGTTTGTTTTCGTAATGTCACAAAGCTTGCTAAGATATAACAAAACTACAAAATTTAAGGTTCTAAGTATAATAGTAGTTTTATTAAAAACTAGCTGTTGCCCGCGTCTCCATCTGCGCCGGCTGACACTATTTACTGTTACCCAATAGTTAACAGACGGACAGACAAACAGAGTTCCTTTCACATTTATAATATTATAGTAGGGATAGGCAAGTGCCAGTCAGACTCGCGCGCCGAGGGTTCTGTACAAATTTGTAGATATCTATAAAATTCTAGTGTTGGCAGAGCACCTCTCTTAAACAGAATGTACGAAATGTATTTGTAGTTCAAAGGCCAGTGTTCACTTTCGGCTTGTATTGTGACGTCATCAACCAAAATATTTTCAATAATTAATTTTGAAAAAGTAGTGAACTAAATGAAAAAATACTGAAATTATTTTCTTATCATTGACTTTTCTATAAAAAAAAATATATAAAAACCATGGGTATTTTTTTTTAGACATCCCCAATTATGTGGCTACGTGTTAAAATTTATAAAGAAGACATAAGTAAGTAAGTATAATATTAATAAAGATTAAAAGTAATAATGGACGAAATACATAATGGTTATTTGAGACTCTTTCCATACAAAAAATTTATAGTTTAGTCAGTACCTATCTATTAGTTTTGTATAATGTAATGTACTGTAACTATTGTGCACAATATTGTTAATATGAGTGTTTGGTTCGCCAACAAATTGTTTTGCAATTTGGCGAAATACTTCTTATGGTATGATGTGTATAATAAAAAAAAGTACAGTCAGCACAAATAGTGAAAATTGGCGTTGTCTTTAATGCGATTCTCTCAGAAATGGTCAACTTTACTTTACATAAAATAAACCTAACCTAACCTAAACCAATCTGTAGATTACAAGAACATAAAAGTTTGTATAGTTAGGTAATAGTTTTACCGAAAATCATGCTTATTTATTATATGAAATGACCATTATATATTTCGTCCATTATTCTTTTTAAATATTTAAATAAATATAATGGGACACTTCACACCAATTGAATTAGTCCCAAACTAAGCAAAGCTTGTACTATGAATACTAGGCAACGGATAAACATACTTACATAGATAAATACATACTTAAATACATATTGAACATCCAAGACCCGAGAACAAACATTCGTATTATTCATACAAATATCTGCCCCGGCCGGGAATCGAACCCGGGACCTCAAGCTTTGTAGTCAGGTTCTCTAACCACTAGGCCATCCGGTTGTCCAATTTATTAGTATAATATAGTATTCAATTAAAAACAGTCCTATACTTAACAAACTTATATCTACATAAAATAAAAACTAAAACAAATTACTTACATAAAGGGTACCCCTTAGGCAAGGTCCCGAAGATGCTGGCAGCGTTTCCTCTTTGAATAGCTAGGCTAATTCTTTGTCCGAGGAAGCTACCCCCTCTACCTACCTACCTCCCTCCTAGCTACCTACCTACCTACCTAGCTACCTCTTCAGTCACCTGTGACGTCTACTAACCTTTTCGAAATTTCTTTAAAAAAAATTAAAGCGCTATAGGACCCCACGGACCAAGGGTCTCGACACCGAATGGGACAAAGTCATATTCGGTGCCTAGACCCCTGTATTTGGATAATGTTGCTTTTCCAGCCGCTTCGCTTTTCAGTATTGATTTATTTTGACACGTTCCTATAATCTGTACCATCAGCCAAATGTGTGTTCTACCAACCTAAAGTTGATAATCGTTTGCATGTCATAAAACAATAATGCCAATAGACGTGTCTGTCAACCTGAAAGTTCCACTTTAGCGACATATTTATTTTCATTTGATAGGAACTTGTTTAATAATTGATAGACCACTTATTTAGCTGATGGTACTTCTTGAGAAAACTTTACTTACAAATTATGGACAGACGAGGGTCATGCCAAAAGAAATTAGATACTCCATGCTCGTTTGATTGGTACTGGCCAGTTATACACCACCGTGAAGGCTGATTAAATAGCTAATTTAAAAATGGAATACTCCGGAAATCTGCGTAATATTTTGATATTGTCTTCGAACTTACACATCTGTGAAAAATTTTAGCTCAAAGAAATACCAAGAAGTGGTCGAGTCAGAATTTTGAAAAATATCTTAATTAATGATGCATATTGATGACTCGTATCAAATTCACTCAGTTACTTAATTTTGGACTTGACAGTAAATAAATACTCCTGCTGTAAATTATAATTGTTCAACTAAGATATTTCCAAGCGTAAAATCGTCTCAGCAAAGCTCTCCGTTGAAATCACGAACAGCACAGAGGAAAGCTTCTTAGTGTTCCTAGAAAAAGCTTATACAAGAAACTAAGAAACTAAAGTGTTTATTAATTTAATAATTAGTAGGTATTTTGCACATCTCCTTCAGTAAAACAGCGTCTTTATAGGATTACTGCTTGTTAAAATTACGTAGAATTTATTCATTACCTACATACATAATTGTTTATTCATCATCATCATCATGTCAGCCGAAAGACGTCCACTGCTGGACATAGGCCTCCCCCAAGGCTCTCCACTCAGACCGGTCTTGTGCTTTTCGCATCCACCGCGATCCCGCGATCTTAACCAGGTCGTCGTTCCATCTTATTGGAGGTCTACCGTACTTGTTTATTACGTTCCCGATATTACTTCACTTATAAAAACAGGGCTGTGCCTCTAGTGTGGCGTTTTCACAAAACATTCGTTTACTATTCGAAGACGTAAATCGAGCGTTTGATCGTCGATACGTAGCCGCCACATGTCAACGGTGCGGCGTCGTCACCCGTGCCCTTAGTGTAAGTTTTCGTTACAAAATACGTCTCGATCGCGTTCGCGTTAAAATCTCAATTCGTATGGACACACGAACATCGCAAACGTTCCGCTAGAGGCGCTGTTTGTCTTTGCATACAAATTGAGATTTTAACACGAACGCGATCGAGACGTATTTTGTAACCGAAAACTTACACTAAGGGCACCGTTTTCGTTACGATACGCGGACGAAATAGTTTACGTAGCAAACCTACACTCACAAAAATTGTTGTCCAAACTTTTCGCTAGAGGCGCTGTCCGTGTTTCCATACAAATTGAGATTTTAACGCGAACGCGATCGAGACGTATTTTGTGAACGGGAAAATACACTAAGCACACTGTTCAGTTAATCTAATCCAAATATTCTAGAACAATGAACTAAACGAATTTCTTTGCTCACCCGCGCTAATGATAGCTAAGTTTATGCAAGATATGCGTGTTCATGCAGTTCCTCCACCTCCACACTGTAAGAACACACACAAAACACACAAACCCATCTATCACACTGACGCGTTTCGAACTCAACCAGAGCTCATCTTCAGAGCAACACAACCGCAGACCATGCTACCACAGTTTGTTTTTGTAACACGTCAGTGTGGTAGTGGTAGATGGGTTTGTGTGATTTGTGTGTGTTCTTCCAGAGTGGAGGTGGAGGAACTGCATGAACACGCATATTTTGCATAAACTTAGCTATCATAAGGTCGCGGGTGAGCAAAGAAATTCTTTTAGTTCCTTGATGTGAACCTCCGCAAAGTAACGCCTGATTCAATTAATTCTTCTAGAACATTTTTAAGACACATTGATTGTTCAAATAGTGAAGCTTACGCATAAGCTAATTGAGCGCTAGCTCCTTAAGCAAGTTTAATTAATGATTAAGTCAGTGGATTACTTGATGCTTTCATCTGGATCTGTTCCGACTGCCTCACAAACGATTACTTTTATTATCATCATCATAGCCTGTATACGTCCTACTGCTAGACTGCACAGTATGAGAGGGCTTGGGCCGTAGTTCCCACGCGGGGCCAGTACGAATTGAGAATTTCACACACACCATTGAACACCATTGTTTCTGCAGTCTCATGATGTTTTCTTCATCGAAAGGCTCGTCGTAAATTTCAAATGTAATTTCGCACATGAATTTCGAAAAACGCAGAGATGCTAGCCCGGGTTTTTTTTTTTCATTCGACTGGATGGCAAACGAGCAAGTGGGTCTCCTGATGGTAAGAGACCACCACCGCCCATAAACATCTGCAACACAAGGGCTATTGCAGATGCGTTGCCAACCTAGAGGCCTAAGATGGGATACCTCAAGTGCCAGTAATTTCACCGGCTGCCTTACTCTCCACGCCGAAACACAACAGTGCAAGCACTGCTGCTTCACGGCAGGATTAGCGAGCAAGATGGTGGCAGCAATCCGGGCGGACCTTGCACAAGGTCCTACCTGCACCGGGTTTGATCCTACTCTCCTCTGCTTAAGAGGCATAGCTCAAACCGCTAGGCCACCATGGCTTTTACGTTTACTTTACTACATCTATTCATCGAGAGCTTATCATCATCATCATCATCATCCCAGCCTATACGTCCCACTGCTGGGCACAGGCCTCCTCTCAGAATAAGAGGGCTTGGGCCATAGTTCCCACGCGGGCCCAGTGCGGATTGGGAACTTCACACACACCATTGAATTGCTTCGCAGGTTTGTGCAGGTTTCCTCACGAGAGCTTATACGAGTAAGTATTATGATAATGTCTCTTAATAGCGACTGTCGCTAAATTATCGCAAACTGTATGACGGGCGTCGCTTGTCGCCGCGCGAACTGAGTTTCGTGGTACCAGGCACTCAGTTATTGTCAAACGCGCGGCAAGTGAACAAAGGCGGCGACAAATAGCCATTTCGTTCTCGCTTTTCATTTTAGTGACCTAGTGTTATTTGCTGTTTTATACAACAGTTAATTGTTTAGAAATCGGTTAAAGTAACTACGGCCGTATTTTTTGAATTAAGAACACCTAATTCTTATAATTTATTTTTCATCATCATCATCGTATCAGCCGTAGGACGTCCACTGAAGAACAAACACCTCCTCCATCTACAGGGTGATTCGAAAGACTCCTTATTGTACACCAGAAATAGTAAGCGATACAGAAAACAGATACATAGAGAGAAAATTACAAGGTAAGCAAAAGGGTTAGATGTTTTTTTTCATATTTTCCGGTTTTAAACTACTTTGTTATTACAGTCAAATATACATTTGTATGCGGAAAAGAACGCTCTACATAATACGATAAGTTTACGTTACGACAGCCCAAGTTAAAGTCTACATCATTTAGGTAGAGTCGATAACTGAGAAATCACTATGACAGGTCAAAAAAATGCCATGAAAATTCCGCTCTCTGATGATCATGATGACGGAGCTCTGTATCTTCACCTCCAAGTCAGTTTGTATGTAACACCGTCACCATCTAAACTAAACGTTAATCCGAAACCAAACGGATTATTCGTATTGACGATAGTCTACCAGAAAATGGTTTTAATCAGAATTACAGCTCACAAAGCAAATCTAATTTCGGGTGCGCGCGACTTCCACAAAATGCGGTTTGCCGAGCAAACGGCTAGAGCTGCGAGCATAGTGCTTAGAAGAGCGGGACAGAACAATACAGTACAAACGACCCGATAGTAAAGTGTTTATTAGTTGGCTAAATTTAATTATCCTCCAGTGTCCCCAACTTAGAGTATTTTACCCTAAATTGTGGGTATTTTTACGCGTTTTAAGGTAGAAAATTCATCATCATCACCATCCCAGCCTATATACGTCCCACTGCTGGGCACAGGCCTCCTCTCAGAACAAGAGGGCTTGGGCGATAGTTCCCACGCGGGCCCAGTGCGGATTGGGAACTTCACACGCACCATTGAATTGCTTCGCAGGTTTGTACAGGTTTCCTCACGATGTTTTCCTTCAGATAGAAAATTATTAAGGGTAAAAGTTTTCGAATAAAATGTACGGTTTCAAGAAAAAAAAAACTGCAGATGACATAGAAGCCAAGACTATTATGGATACATTCCAAGAATGTTTCGTAACGGCGTAGTAGTTCGCTATTACTATAAATCGCGTTTATTTGCTTTGTTTTATTTGAAAAAAATTAGGGTAAAAAAAGATCGCGGGATCGCGGTGGATGCGGAAAGCACAAGACCGGTCTGAGTGGAGAGCCTTGGGGGAGGCCTATGTCCAGCAGTGGACGTCTTTCGGCTGACATGATGAGGGTAAAAAAATGCCTAATTTAGGGTATCGCGTAGCGTTAGGGTAAAAAGTAATCTAAGGTGGCAACACCGTTATCCTCCCTATACTGCAAGAAAGGGGATAGGAATATAAATAAATATAAATATCACGGGACAATTCACACCAATTGACCTAGTCCCAAAGTAAGCTTAGCAAAGCTTGTGTTATGGGTACTAAGCAACGGATAAATATAATTATATAGATGGATACATACTTAAATACATATTAAACACCCAAGACCCGAGAACAAACATTCGTATTTTTCATACTAATATCTGCCCCGACACGGGAATCGAACCCGGGACCTCAAGCTTCGTAGTCAGGTTCTCTAACCACTAGGCCATCTGGTCGTCAAAGGAAGGAAGGAAGCTCTGATTACACTATTCAAAATTTTAGTTACTAAATCATAGCATTTCAATCGTATCAGTGATGAACGTGTCGGATGCAATGCCGCCAGTATGGTCTTACTCGTATAACCTAACCTAACCACCAAAAAGTTGGAAAACCCCGACTTTGTCACTTCAAAGTTCAATATCTCAAAAACGGCTAAACCTATTTTGATGAAACATGTCTAGAAAACCTGCTTTCAAATAAAAAATTGCATTCAAATCGGTCAACCCGTTTAAGAGCTACGGTGCCACAGACAGACAGACAGACACACATAGTGGTCAAACTTATAATAATAATAATAATTTATTTGATTTATAAAGACAACATAGATCTTATTTTTGTTAGTAGCAATCTTAAAAATAATGTTAGTATTTAAAAACTAGCTTGGATTTTACTCTTAAAATACTTTCGTTTGAAAACAGGACAACAGGATAATCAGCTATCGTCTTCAAGATGCTGTTTTGGCTGCTCCTTATTCTGCACCCCTCCCTTAAACGTGTTTACCGATTTGAATGCGGTTTTTTATTTGAAAGCAGGTTTTCTAGCGATAGTTCTTAGACATGTTTCATCAAAATCGGTTTAGCCGTTTTTGAGATATTGAACTTTAAAATGACAATATCGGGGGTTTTCCACCTTTTTGTTGGTTCGGTTATTAAATCGCTCCGCTTAACCTTAGAGGCACTGCCTTAATGTTGTCCTAAAATTTCTTATTCATGTCGATAAACGGAATATTACATTTATTTAAATCGTTTCTATCTTCTTTACAAGTATTACTGAATTACATAAATGATTATCTCTGTTATTGTAGGTTTGGAAATGTTCTTCATAATCATTTTTAGTATCTTACGCGTATTGCCATAAGTTATTTATTAATAAATAAAAAAATCAGTACGAACTATTTTTACGTCCTGGCACTTTTGACATGCACTTAAAAAATTGTTTTCCTACTTACCTCCATTTAATTTGCGGCTAGTAAAATTGTAAGAGATATGCGAGCGAGCGAGCGAGCATTAGCGAGGTCTCTCTCCAATCAGATGTAATGCCTGGGGACTGAAGACCGAATTAAGAGCCTAAGAGAGATTTCTTGCAAGGGCGGCAACGCTTCTGCAATTCTGCAGTGTGATGGTTGTGAGAATGTCAATGGACAGTAATCATTTTTAACATCAGGTGAACCGTCTGTTCGTTTGTCTGCTAACATAAAAAAACAATAAATTAAAAAAAGCAAAAACCCGACTGCCTTAAAAAATACTACAAAGAAGAAAACAAGCCTAGTGGGCTAGAACTTTGTTAAGTATCTAACTTAAAGTTCAACAGTCGGGACCCATTAGGTAAGAATTTTTGAGCGTCACGATTTAAATTTCAACGCGTCATTTTTTTTCGGAATAAATAAGGAACACAAAATTCTAATGAAACACTAGCTATTGTTTGCAACTCCGTCTGCAAATAATTATTTCATCGTTTTACTACGGGACCTAATAAATTTTCCGAAAAAACTATTCTAAATCCTTTCCAGGATCTCAAGCGGACGTAGCGGAACCATAGAACTCTAAAAATGATAAAATACTTGCTGGACTATGCAGATAGAGGTGTAGATTTCATGAAAATTGGGTCTTATCGATAATATTATTCATCGCCAGTGTCCCATCCCTAGTCAAAGTGAAGACTTGGTAGCGTTAGATCTCGACTGAGGAATTTTGAGTCACAGCAAACCTAATATACGACGTAGTGCGAGGGACAAGTGTGATGCGAGGGACAAAAGGGGAAGGACGTTATTCGGATCACCCAGTTTATATAACTACCTACTAGTTTTTACTCGCGGCTTCGCACGCGTTAATCATAAGATCCACTAGATGGATTGATTGAAAGTAACGGTTACTTAAGGTAAATGTCCCAATCGCCCACCCCACCAATCCTTGACATTTCAGCCTTATTTTAAATAAGAATACGAACATTGATGTAACGCTGGAACCGTGTTTAATATCACTACTAGTATCATTTATGATTCCCATGTCAAAGTATTCATTTATTCAATCACTACTTTTTAAAAATGGCATCAGTCTTTGCTAATATGTGCTTCAAAGAGAACGTGATCTACTATTCTTATATGTTTGATTAAGGACTTCATGCAGTTTATGTGGATTTAACTATTCACTGAAATACTGTTTCATTCAGTTGCTAAGTGTACTAACTATTTATTTTGTGTGTGTTTTATGGATAAATCTCCTTCTATTTACAATTTAAAAGGCACTCCTATGTCAAACATTCCTTCAATCGATTTTTATGAATCTTAAGATCACAAGTTAGGCCTTTATCTCCAATCAAGACATTTCAAACGGTCGTTTGAGTAGTCTTTGACATGGGTGTCAAAGACTCTTTTTCTATGGGGACCCAGTATTCGACAGGTATGTATTTAGGTGTCAAATACTATAGGTCGTAACTGGTGTCAACAATTGGTTACAGATATATATAAAAATAAATAAATACATAGCTTAATTTTAAAGTTTGCTATATGATTAACGACAAACCGCTCAACATTTTGATATATCTGTGTATTGGTAAGACTAATATATTTTAAGTTATTCAACGAAATGTGTGATTTTCCGTTTAAAAGTGTCTACCACTGAGGCATTTTCCTTAGTTACGTTACATTAGACACAACACCTAACATCTGGTAGCACAGTGAACGGTTGTGTTGCTGACCTCTGGATGAGTTCGAAATGCGTCAGCGCGTCAGGTGGTTATAGTTGGATTTGTGTGATATGTGTGTGTTCTTACAGTGTGAAGGTGGAGGAACTGCATGAACTCATTTGTTGCATATACCGGGTGGGCCCTGTTACAGGAGCAAAAAATTAAAACACAGGTTCTGCTACTCAAATGGAACTACTTTAGTTTTTTTTTATTTGACTGGATGGCAAACGAGCAAGTGGGACTCCTGATGGTAAGAGATCACCACCGCCCATAAAAATCTGCAACAGCAGGGGTATTGCAGTTGCGTTGCCAACCTCGAGGCCTAAGATGGGATAGCTCAAGTGCCAGTAATTTCACCGGCTGTCTTACTGTCCACACCGAAACACAACCAACAGCAGCAGCAGCAGTTTTTTTTTTTTTTTTTTTTTTTTTTTTTATGGTATAGGGGGCAAACGAGCAGGCGGATCGCCTGATGGTAAGCGATTACCGTCGCCCATGGACACCTGCAACACCAGAAGAGTCACAAGTGCGCAAGTGCAGTTCCGCAACTTTCAAGAATTAAGTAAGTAACATTATGTTTATTCCAAAAAAATACTTAAATGGTATTTTCAATGTACGGCATCCAATAGCCTAAATGACATCGCCTGTCACGTAACAAAATTACGGATTTGTCAATACTATATTAAAAATCATAATACAAGTTATTTTCAAAAGTTGTAGAACTAAAGTAGTTCAAGATGAAGAGTGGAAGCTGTGGTTTAATTTTTTGCTCCTGTTACAGGGCCCACCTTGTATATACATAGCTATCGTAAGGTCGTGGGTGAGCAAAGTTATTGTTTATAGGTGATTGTACACAACTGTAGAACTAACATATTAAAACGAAGATCAAAAGTTACCTTAAGAAATGGCGTTAAAATACAGAAAATTAACTTTATCTCTTGCTGACAGGAAAAAAGGGTGGCATCCGTCTTCTAGCAAAAAGAGGGCATTACTTAGTCAACTGTCCCATTAGGCGGACTTAAGGCTAACGTCCGGCGATTTGTTACAGGACACTTTAATTCTATTGCTTAGATAAATGATGAGGAAAAATTAAGTGCGGCTTAACCGACGTGGGAGAGGGCGATTAGGAAAATCCGACTCGATAAAGCTAGGCTGTGAGATTTGGGATTGTGCATTAGTTTTGTCGTTACCAGCGTTGTTTGATTTTTAGGATTCCGTAGTTTTTTTATCTACTAGCGACCCGTCTGGCTTCGCACGGGTGCAACTTTAAAAAAAAATCTAAAAATCTGACCTATAAACTATAAACAAGATACTTAACCCGTTTCACCGTCCATTGATTAAATTTAATTGATGGATAAATGTGATGCCATCTCTGTTTGTTTTGTTCGAATAGACTGAGACGGCATCACATTTATCCGTCAAATAAAATTAATCAATGGGTGGTGAAACATATCTGAAACAATATCTAAAAACGGCTCACCCGATTTTGATACAACATGTCTAAGAACCATCGCTAGAAATTCTGCTTTCAAATAAAATAAACCGCATTCAAATCGGTCTACCCGTTTAAGAGCTACGGTGCCACAGACAGATACACAGACACACATAGCGGTCAAACTTATAACACCCCTCTTTTTGCGTCCGGGGTTAACAATAATAGGCGCATAAAAATAGAAGGACCTGGATTGGTATAGGGGATGAAAGTTTATAAGCTGGAAGTTCGTCGCCGCCGAAGATAAAACCATGAAACTTGGCATTTAGGCACTTAATAAGAAATAAATCGATATTTGTTTGAGCTTTGTTGAAAATTCTACCTGCGAGGGGATGAAAGTTTATATAGAAGGTCGTCATTATCGTAGATAAATCGATGAATCCTTATTAAACTTACCATTTCGGCACGTGATAAGAAGTAAATGGATATTTGTACGCGCGTTATAATAATTCAACAACCCGTTGTTTTTATTATTTTATCGGATATTAAAATTAAGTATCATATATTAATTAAATATATTAAGAAATAAATTTGCGGTCGCAACCGTATTTTATAAAAATCATGAGATATCGTACACTACCTAACTTCTTACTAAAAGCAAAATAGATAACCAAATATCTTTGAGGTGCATTAAGATGCGATCACTTAATACCAAAATTAAACTGGAACCAAATTTGCATGTACGTTTTTTTTCACAGTTTTCATATCATCTCAATATCTAGATAAGCGAAAATGATAACTACGATGTTTCTATCTTTCTAAGCTATTTTGCGTCTTTTTAAACATTTAAGACAAAAATTAAACATTTATTTTTAACGTTTTAATACTAATGTATATCTTGGTAGTTAAAAATCGTAACTGTAATTTTTGTTTATTAATAGGTTATTGTGTAGTTATTTTTTTGCCAATAGACGTGTCTGTCAACTTGAAAGTCTTTTAGCGACATATTCATTTTGATATGAACTTGTTTAAAAATTGATAGACCACTTATTTGGCTGATGATACATCACACTGGTGGAAACGCAGTCTTTGAGATATTGAACTTTGAAATTACCATGTAAGGGCTTTTTGCAACATTTCTAATTTGCTTAGCTTATGTAAACTCTTTACTGTACAAAAGAAAAGAAACGAAATACAATACAAATATTCCTTCCACTTCTCATGCTCGTAAAGTTCGTGTTTATGCTGGATCTAGGCAACATAAATTGACCTTTTATGCTCTAGTGCATAAAGTAAAATCTTCGTCTAAGACCAAGACCAATTAGGTGTAAACAGCCACAAACAAAGAAGTTTCTTCATATTTTTTTTATAATTTTTAATTTATATAAAACAAAAAAACCATCAAATCAATCAAAATAAATCAATAAAACTAAAAAATTATAATTATAATAGTAATTCGTGAACAATAAAAGCTACATAGTACATGAACAATTGTTTCCACTGTTGTTATTTCATTTCGTCGCCATCGAAGTGAATAGCAGAGTGTAAAACTTGAGCATTAAACCCATTTTTCCCTCGACCGTGTCTATCCACTCTCGCCGTACCGGCTCGGGTGGCCATTTGAACTTCTCGGGTAAAATGGCTCGTTTTATGCTCTTGTTGTACAATCTACTATTACTTATTGCACACCACAAACCAATAAAATAGTTTTATGTATATAGAGACAAAATGCAGGGTATTCTAATGCAGGATATCGCTTGAAAGCGATATCTTCCAGACAACCATTTATTTCGTGTTCATATTACTTGATAACATGTTCAATAAAAGCCATTGTTTTGTATTTTAATCCGCATCACATAAACATGGCGGCGCTCACCATTAAACCTTCCCCGTTAGCTACAACTAACCAGTTTAACTTAATTAGAGCTAATTCTGTAGTTAACCGGAGCATCCCGGGGTTCTTTGACTAACGTCTAACTGTTTACGTTAGTCTGATTGAATTCGAAATGTGATGTGATTAATTGAGATTAAGTTTAATCGAAGTGGTTTAGTTAATCGAGGTTAAGTTAAAAGTTAAAGGAATAAGACACGGCTGGTCTAAGTTTTGTTCTTAGAAGATCTAAGAAAGTTATTGTAACAGGCGTTATTTTGCGGAGGTCAATTTTCTACTCTACTCTCTCTTTTTTTACTCTTATTTTTAATCTGTTCTATATTGTATTCTTATCTGTATTGTTTTATTGTTACTGACTGCAAATAAATATTTTCCTTTCTTTCTTTCTATATGAATGAACTAAAAGAATATTTATTTATTTGTACTTACATTGAAAAGAAAATAATACATATCAATAAAAATAAAAATAACCTAAACGTAAAATCCATACTAATTATAAATGCGAAAGTGTGTGTTTGTATGTTTGACCGTCTTTCACGTCGAAGCGGAGCGATGGATCCACGTGATTTTTGGCATAGAGATAGTTTATGGGCCAAAGACTGACATTATGCTACTTTTAATTCAGGAAAAATGCACAGTGCCCGAGGGAAAAGCGCGCGATAACCGGATTCCACGCGGGCGAAGCCGCGGGCAAAAGCTAGTACACAAATATACTTACGCGTTTATAATACTAGGGTTAAACGTTAGAATAACTTCTTACCGACCCCTAACCCGAGAACTCGTAAGTTCGTAAGTTAAACTCTAAAGTGCGATTTAGTTTAATACCTGGCAAATAGAGTTTAGTAGTTACGGAAAGAAGTAGATACGTGTTTGCAAAAGTTTAGCTTCTGTTGGAATTTTGTAATAAGATTTTGTTCCATCCCGGAAAGATGTGAAAAAGCAGTATAATGCATGATACAGTGTGTTACCGGAAGCCGGGCTTTTTTTAACCCCCGACGCAAAAAGAGGGGTGTTATAAGTTTGACCGCTATGTGTGTCTGTTTGTCTGTCTGTGGCACCGTAGCTCTTAAACGGGCGGACCGATTTGAATGCGGTTTTTTATTTGAAAGCAGGTTTTCTAGCGATGGTTCTTAGACACGTTTTATCAAAATCGGTTCAGCTGTTTTTGAGATGTTGAACTTTGAAGTGACAATGTCGTGGGTTTTCCAACTTTTTATTGGTTAGGTTAGGTTAGTTTCCTGTCGTTAAAAAAAAGGTTATTATATTAAGGGAGGTTAAATTTACGTATTTCTGTAACTTAGCCATGACATTAATTTAATTAATAAACTAAAATGTTCAATAATTCAAGCTCGTATCGCACACAAACATCTATTACTAAAATTAGATAGTTAAAGTCTATACAAATTGCTTTGTTAATGACAGATTCATATGAGTATGACAGATGACAGAGCCAGAACTATTTCAACTTTTGGCCACCATGAGCGCTGCGTTCGATTTCATCACCCCCACCTAGTACTTCGCACCCTACCAATACCTAAGAAAAAACATTTCTTTCTACATCGCATCGCATTTTCTTAAAGAAATTCTAGCCTATTCTTAGCGCTAGCTCTAGATTTTAGCTCCAGGAACCATAGTGCTTAAGTCAAAAGGAGTCAGAAATTCTCGGATAAAATCTAGCCTTTGAAATATACCAGCTAACACGACGTGCATAAATATACATAAATATAGTATATCGCACCGGAAGACGCAGTAAATGCGTGAGAAAAGCAGTAATGCAATTTTTTCTGGTCGATCTAAGTACCGTATGTTTTGCAACTAACATTACTCTATTTTAACTTTAACCAACATTAAGTAGCCGCCGTGGTGTGTGCTCCGGGAGGAAGGGCTACGAATTAGTCCGAAACATGTCGAGGTAAACTCCGTTAAAGACGTGAGTAATCCGATTTGTTTCACTACGACCTGTTGCCAGCGACTCCGTCCGCGTAGAATTCGTTTATCGCTATCCTGCGGGAACTATGCATTTTTCCGGGATAAAAACTATCTTATACCCTTCTTCGTAACTCTAACTATCCGTATACCGAATTTCATCTAAATCGGTTCAGCGGATTAGACGTGAAGAGGTAAAAAAAAACAACTAAACATGCTTACAAACTTACGAATTTATAATATTAGTAGGATGGGATAGTGGTGTGTTTTATCCGACCTAAGCCGCGTCTCTCAGTGGGCTAAAGCGTAAAACACACAGGACGGCTGCGGCGTCCACGCACAACCCGCCCCGCGATCGGCGTCGGTGTGATGTTGCTCATATTTTAGATGTTTTGTACTTCTACCAGATAACATGGAAACTGTAACAGAATGTTCCACCATGTCAACAAAAATGTGCCCACGTAAATCATCTCAGCCTATATACGTCCCACTGCCGGACACAGGCGTTCTCTCAGAACAAGAGGGCTTAGGCCATAGTTCCCACGCGGGCCCAGTGCAGATTGGGAACTTAACACGCACCATTGAATTGCTTCGCAGGTTTGTGCAAGTTTCCACACGAAGTTTTCCTTCATCGCAAAGCTTATGGTAAATTTCAAATGTAATTCCGCACGTGAATTTCGAAAAATCAGATGTGCGAGCCGGGGTTTGAACCCACGGCCCTCTGCTTGAGAGGCGATAGCTCAAACCGCTAGGCCACCACGGCTTCCCCGCGTAAATCAAATAAAAAAACTCTCTAATAATGATTTACGCGTCAGTGTAGTGTGGTGGTGGTGATGGATGGGTTTGTGTGATTTGTGTGTGTTCTTACAGTGTGGAGGTGGAGGAACTGCATGAACACGCATATTTTGCATAAGCTTAGCTATCGTAAGGTCGCGGGTGAGCAAGGAAATTCTTTTAGTTCTCTAATAATGACCTCACTCTGATGAACCACACATTGTGATACTGCGTCGCCTCTACCCACTGTGGCAGCCAAGGCGTCAAGTGCATATATTACCCCGCTCCGTTCGTATGCAGAGCTTGTTTTGCGTTCACTATTCCGAAGTTTGGCGGGTGAAATATTACATGTTTTAGGTTAAGGGGAATCAGGAGTGGCCGGTTAATTTAGACCGGATACCCAAGTATACTCAGCGGCACAAAATTTGACCCACTCTACATACAAAATTACCTATTATTGCATACATTTGGGGGCCAGATTTTTTGCCGGTCAGTATACTTAGAGCAGACAACCAGTTGTTGATATTTTTGACGGTGGTGTTTCATCATGCAGTTTACTTTTAAGGGTTCCATACCCAAAGGGTGCCAACGGAACCCTATTACTGAGACTCTGTCTGTCTGTCTGTCCGTCCGTCTGTCACAGGGCTCTATAATAATAATAATTCATTTATTTATTCAGACAACAAAGATCCATATATTATTAGTGGTTTACTTATAACTATCTCTTAAGCCGTAATAGTTAGAGGCTTAAAAATTACACAGATTATGTATAAGCATTACTGTGCCCGCTATAACACCAACTACTAAAAACAGAATAAAATAAATATTTATCCACATGCATATCATAACTTCCCTATTATATGTTCAGAAACGACTATCAAATGGCCTTTATTAAGAAACCTGGTATCTGCGGGTGCATCTTAATGTTCACATTAAAGTATCCGTAATACTTTTTTTTAACAATGCATTATCTGTACATATTGTAGAAAACTTATGACATGCATGTAGATAATAATTATTATTCAAAGTCAAAGTCAAAGTCAGTCAAAGTCAAAGTCAAAGTCAAAGTCAAAGTCAAAGTCAAAGTCAAAGTCAAAGTCAAAGTCAAAATACAGGCCATATCTGAACATATTATAGAAAACTTATGATATGCATGTAGATAAAGTTATGTATGCGGCTATACATAATTAGGCATTAAAACACTCGTGTGATCTTATTATGAAACTCGCCTTCGGCTCGTTTCATAAAACCACACTCGTACTTTAATGTCTCTCATTATGCACCAGCCATAAATAAATAAATAACTATTAAGGGGGGCTCACATACTACAAACGTGATTGTTTTGCCGTTTTTTGCGTGATATTAATAACAGCAACAGGTAGACGCTTGAAATATTCACAGAATCTTTAGTTGTATAATCACTATCAAAATAAAATAATAAAATAAAATAAATATTTTAGGGGGCTCCCATACAACAAACTTGATTTTTTGCCGTTTCTTTGCTAATGTCTAATGTTGTATTAGATAACGGTACGGAACCCTTCGTGCGAGTCCGACTCACACTTTGCTGGTTTTTAAGTGTGTCCCTTCTGGGGTACCGCATGACGGGCACTGACGGCAAGGCGGAGATGGCGAGATGATCATAGGCCTTATTTTCTATCACACTTGGCACCAAAGTCGTTTCTACGACTTCTTTTACGCTGTAAGACAAGGTTAGAAAGATGTGAATCCGATCGCGAATGTCAGTGCGTTAGAGAATACGTCCTATAATTACAAAGCTAGGGGTTCTGAGTTCGATCCCGGGTAGGTGTTAATGAAGGAAACAGCGCTTTTCGGATTTTAATCGTTTATTTCGTACCTACCTATTATTTTTGATAACAATACGGTATTTGACAACTGAGTTTTCCAAAAAATCTATATACCTCTCTTTCTCAAACGCTTTTCTCTATGCAGCAAGTATGGTGGTACTGGCGTGTGACGTCACATGCCAGTATGTCTTTCTCTGTCTAATCTTGAATTTCAAACCTTTATAACTTTGTTATTTGTAAAGGTAGCATAAAAATTGTTTCTCTATTCGATAACAGGCATTGTGTAGCTTTAATTTATAAATCATAATACAAAATAGTCAAATACCGTATTATGCTTACAAGACTGATGTGTTCTAAATCAATAACTCATAAAATACAAGTTCATTTGAATGTAAGATAAAATATAGAAGATAATATATCAAGTATATTCAAGAAAATTAAAAATTAAAATTACTTAACCTAGTCCATTAACAATATCATACATAAAAACTCAGATAAACTATAAAAACAATTGGCAACTAGCCAATTGAACAAATTCTTCCTAAAAAGTTAAATATGTAAAAATATCGGGATAGAAAGGAGCTTATGCGTTATCCCATATGTCCAGCTATCTACACACCAAATTTAGAAATAAATAGAAATAGAAATATAAATATTTATTCGCTATTCGCACAAAACATAATAAAAAATAAAAGAAAGCGGTCCCAGCTCAGCATAGTGTTGGCCGGGTAGGCCAACGCTGGTCTTCCGCTGTGACCGCTTGAAATTTCATACAAATCCAGCTGTTTTGACGTGAAGGAGTAACAAACACACACACACACACACACACACACACACAATTGTGTAATCTACAATTTTTGTCAAACCAAGGTATGAAATATTTGTGTGCTAAGCAAAATTCCTTCAGCCGTTTTTGCATGATAGAGTATCAAACATCCAAACATACAAAATTTCACAAATTTAATATCAGTGGCACTAAGTAGTATTGATATAAAATGATATTGTAACGGATAACTCACGTCTTAAACCGAGTTTAGCTCGACATGTTTCGGGCTATTTCGTAGCCCTTCTTCTCAGGAACACGCGACTCGGCGGCTAGTCACGGCGGGTAGTAGTCACGGTAGTTTCATGTTCAAAGTATTGATATAGTTCAAAAGTTACAGCATTGTGCCACAAAACCAGACAGCCTTCGAAATATAAACGCCTTTCGATACGAAACCCTAAAAAGCAGTATGGAAATAACATATAGTTTAAAGCTACCAGAATAGGCAGTTTTTTGCCACAGTTATTACGATGTGTAGCGGAGCATAAAGCTTTATTTTTCACACTCATAAAAATATGTTTAAGCTCTCACTATATGCCGCCTTTCAGTGTTTTATAACTGTTTAAAATCTAGATCATAAAATACTACAGTTTCGTTTTGAAGAGTAACGTAGACAGTTTTAAATTAAAGCTCTCATTGAATTTAATAACCTAACCTAACCAACGAAAGAGAGGTGTGTTATATAGTTTGACCGCTATATGTGTATCTGTCTGTGGCACCGTAGCTCTTAAACCGGTGAACCGATTTAAATGGTTTTTTTTTATTTGAAAGCAAGTTTTTAGCGATGGTTCCTAGGCATGTTTTATCGAAATCGGTTCAGCCGTTTTTAAGATATTGAACTTCGAAGTGACAAAGTCGCGGGTTTTCCAACTTTTTGTTGGTTAGATTATTATTGCATCGGGAGTTTAAAAAAAACCGGCCAAGAGCGTTTTGGACACGCCCAGGATAGGGTTCCGTAGCCATTACGAAAAAATCAAGTAATATTTTTCTAAGGATTTCGTATTACGTACGGAATCTTCCAAGTTTAGGTATGTTTTATACCTTAGGCTGCCTTACTCTTGAACTACTAATAATTCTCAAGTAATCTTAGCCGCTATAATTTTCCTTGTAAATTTGATATTTATTTACTACCATCCTGATTTTTTCCAAATTTTTCCACCCAACAGTTTACATTTTAGAGAGGACACGTGCACTTTAAAGTTTAATATTTCGCAAACAGATCAATAAATTGAAAAATCGTCACAGCAACCCCCCAATGGTTTCAAAAGACCTATCCAACGATACCCCACACTATAGGATTAGTCGAAAAAAATAAATCACCCATTACGTCTATGGGAGGTACCTTAAAAAAAATGTTTTATTGCTTGTTATTTTACCACTTTGTCGGCGTGACTGATATGTATATTCATACCAAATTAATTACAGCTTTCTAGTACTAACGGTCTCTGAGTTAAGCCGCGGACAGACAGACAGGCGAAACTATAAGGGTTCCTAGTTGACTACGGAACCCTAAAAAGGAGATTATGAGTCATCTTGATTTGAAAATTGTGTGGCTAACCCTTCAATGGCGTCATAACCAGAACAATTCCAATTTGATTACGAAATTTACAACTTGGCCAATTAAAAGATACGACCCACAACTTGTGGAATTTAGGAGCGGCCCTCGAAATCATAAACAGTTGAAATATTTGCTATCCCTTTCCATGGTGTGTTATGCAAAGTGTCACATTATCTAGACACGCGGTAGCGTGCCAAGCCAAGGTCAAGCTAACAGAACTAGCGAGCAGCACCGTGTGTAATTTTACCCGAACCATTTGGAGCCATAACTGAAAAACTATTTCACACAAACGTGTCAAATTTGGCTCTTTTATTGAGACTTGAGACTTACATGTGTGCTCCAAATTTCATAAACACACCTCAAACGGTTATTTAGATATTAACATCGTCATTTTTATAACTGACTCACCTACAGATCAAAATTCTAACCCAGTTCCAGATGACCTACAATGTTTAAATTTGGCATCCAGATAGGTAGTTAGGTGAATATAAAGGAAAAAATCAGAAAGTAGTCAATAAGAAGAAATTATATTTTAAGTCATTATAAAATAATTTCAGGTCTGACCATTAAACTTGGCCCCTTGGCACCCATTTAGATCTCACTTCTTTTGTCGTTAAAGTCAACAATGAAGGCATATATCATAATATTGAACTTGGCTCTAATTTCACATTTATGTTTTGATGGGATGACATTTTATCCACACATCTCAAACTGAATGCGTTCAAAAACCGAAAATTATGGCCAGAAACCAACCAACCAACAAAAAGTTGGAAATCCCCCCACTTTGTCACTTCAAAGTTCTATATCTCAAAAACGGCTGACACACACGCAAGCATCACGCCTGTATTCCCAAATGGAAGGCAGAGCACACGAAACGTTACCGCTTCGGAGCCACTTTTAGCAATTTTAGGTACAATAGTGACAGGTTGCTAGCCTGTCGCCTACGGTATACCTAAACCTATATCCTCAGTCGCCTCTTACGACATCCACGGGACAAATGGAGAGGTGTAATTCTAACCCGAAACAAACACAGGTCGAAGAACCATCGCTAGAAAAACCACATTTCAAATAAAAAAAACCGCATTCAAATCGGTCCACCCGTTTAAGTGCCACAGACAGACGCACAGACAGACAGATAGACAGACACACATAGCGGTCAAATTTATAACACCCCTCTTTTTGCGTCGGGGGTTAATTAAACAAATTAAAAGGTAAATTGTGTTATGTTGTGTGTATTATGTTTTATGTAAATTGCACCACCTGCTAAAATTTATTCCTTACTTCTGTCCATTGTAAAGGTTGCCTGGAAGAGATCGCTCTGAAGCGATAAGGCCGCCTAATGCTTACCTCAGAAAATCTCTATGTAAATACTGTGTTTTCTATACCGCTTACTGTGTTTTTTTTTATTCGACTGGATGGCAAACGAGCAAGTGGGTCTCCTGATGGTAAGAGATCACCACTGCCCATAAACATCTGCAACACCAGGGGTATTGCAGACGCGTTGCCACCTAGAGGCCTAAGATGGGATAGCTCAAGTGCCAGTAATTTCACCGGCTGTCTTACTCTCCACGCCGAAACACAACGGTGCAGCACTGCTGCTTCACGGCAGGATTAGCGAGCAAGATGGTGGTAGCAATCCGGGCGGACCTTGCACAAGGTCCTACTACCTGTAACCTGCACCTGTTGGTATGCAATAAAGAGTTATTGTATTGTATTGTAAACCTACTTAAATATTATATACAAACATCCAAGACTCTGACAAACATTTCGTATTCGTCATACTCGTACAAATATTTGCCCGTCACCGGGATCGAACCCACAACCGCTAGCTTCGTAGTCAGGGTCACTAACAACTTAGTTAACCGGCCGTCAGTAGTGTGTGTGAACGATTCCACAAACTCGTTCCAGCGACCCTCCTCCATGTATCGTGTATAAAGTGCCGCAAAAATACACGAGGGTGATACCTAAGCAGTTTAGAGGTACTACGTGGTTCTGCATAATAACTGGAGGGAGTTAGAGCTACTGGAACCACCCCCGAAAGGGAAATCTTGGCCGGAATTCCCTACATACGAGTAACAAATGAATGAAATTAAAAGATGACTAAAGAAACTGAGTACAGTATATTGATTAGATCGAGAAGATAAATTATAAGTTTAAAGTTATACTTAAATAAAGTTAAATTACTATTTTTTGAAATAATTCAGGTATTTTCAAGTACATGCGTTAAAATAGCTTAAAATAAAAATAAACAGAATGATTAATCAGATAAATAGACTACAATATAGCTAAACTACAGTCTACTATCAATCTACTGTCATCTGTTTCTCTTATTATCTATTAATATTATGTGCTTTATGTACGAGTATAATAAAGAGTTATACGGACATTCTAATCACAAAATGTAAATAAACGCAAATAACTATTAGGACCTGTTCACCACTTGTCGACTAACTTTAAGTGACGGATATCAGTGATGCCGTCTCTGTTTATTTTGTCCGATTAAACAAAGACGGCATTACTTTTATCTGCCACTTAAAGTTAGTCGACAAGTGGTAAAACAGGCCCTTAGAGTTTTGGCTCAAAACCCTCTTTTTGCGAGACATTTCCAGTTCATTTTACTCCGGACACCACACAGTATCGAATAAACAATAATTTAAATAATTTCTCAGTGTTTACACGCAGAACCGACACCGCAAACTAAACGTCACCAAATTTAAATTCTTGATCGTTATTTGTCTTATTTACCCTTGGCTTTTGCCGCGATATAAAGACCACGATATAATTTTCGGGAGTTCTGATCAGCAGTGGCGGCGTAGGGGGGGGGGGGCGGTCCGCCTCGGGTACCAGCATCAAATGGGTGACAAAGACAACGTGCTTCTGCATGACGTGTTATATGAGAATTATATGTGTTTGCAGGTGGTAGGACCTTGTGCAAGGCCTTGTGCTACCTCCATCTTGCTCGCTAATCCTGCCGTGAAGCAGCAATGCTTGCACTGTTGTGTTTTGGCGTGGAGAGTAAGACAGCCGGTGAAATTACTGGCACTTGAGGTATCCCATCTTAGGCCTCTAGGTTGGTAACGCATCTGCAATACCCCTGGTATTGCAAATGTTTATGGGCGGTGGTGATCTTTTACCATCAGGAGACCCACTTGCTCGTTTTCCATCCAGTCGAAGCAGCTGGTATTAATATTAAGACACTTGTAGGGCCTTTGGCGAGGAAGCGTTAATTATTTTTACAATTAGCACGCAATGTACGATATGCGATACTACTTTGTTTTTATTGATAAAATCGCACTGTTGACGTGACAGCTGTCACGGAACGCTTCTCTACTAAAGATTTAAAGATTGATTGAACATAATTAACATACATGTTTTAAAATAATTAGATCGTAAGCAGCTGCAGTAGTATGAACTGTGTCGCAGCTGTTTACGCCCACCTCGGGATTATGGAGCAGTTATGTTATGTTCTAAAATAATACATTTATAGGTTAGTAAGTGTACTTAATTATTAAGACTATGTTAGAATAAGAGAATAAAAGCAGGATATCATTTGAAACGCAGGTTCTTACTCTCTCGTATCAAATTATAGTACGCATGTACGCATTACATTGCTGCTCGAAAAAAAAACAAAAGTAATTACGCTCTGTTAGTTAATTTACGAAGGACGCCCTCAGACTAGGTGGAGCGATGATCTTCGCAGGTTAGCTGGCAAGAACTGGATGAGACTGGCCGAGGATCGTGCTCAGTGGCGTGCAACTGGAGAGGCCTATGTCCAGCAGTGGACTAAGATAGGCCGATGATGATGATGATGAGTTCATTTTTAATTAAAAAATTGTTTTTAACCCCCGACGCAAAAAGAGGGGTGTTATAAGTTTGATCGCTATGTGTCTGTCTGTGACACCGTAGCTATTAAACGGATGGACCGATTTGAATGCTGTTTTTTTTATTTGAAAGCAGGTTTTCTAGCCATGGTTCTTAGATATGTTTTATCAAAATCGGTTCAGCGGTTTTTGAGATATTGAACTTTGAAGTGACAAAGTCGGGGATTTTCAAACTTTTTGTTGGTTAGGTTAAAATATCTGTTCATAGCACTTAAATCTACATCTGGTTAAAGTTTGTGGCTATATCAAAAATATGGGTAGTGCCACCTGAGAAGGTCACGCGCACTAAACATGTCATATAATTACAGCGGGATTTTGACATTCAATCTCGATTTGTGCAATCAGTTCTTCATGTAGCTGTATGTGTAATCATTGACTTCAACTCTCGTGGCACTACCTATACACGCTGTTTACTTAGCGTGTGAGTATATTTCTCACTCGGCTGGTTTTTTATAGTATTTTATACAGGTTTTGCCATCGTTATCCGGTTGTAGCTAAGTCTGCTCATGACCGCGGTCGGGGCAGTACCATCAAAACATCGTCTTTGATATTTTAGATATGTGTAAAAATCGTGAAAGTTAAAAAAAGTGAAGTCGACGGTCAAGGAATAAAATTGCCTAGGAGTTACTCAGGTATGGTTTAAAGTTAAGATAACAAGGTGTCAAATCTGAAATTTACTAGGAGCTTAACGATGAAGGAATACGTCGTAAAAAACCTGCGTACACCGGCGAAATTTAATGGTGTGTTAAGTTCGTAGTCTAAGGGGCTGTTTCACCATCCATTGATTAGTGTTAACTGACGATTAAATGTGATGCCGTCTCTATTTGTTTTGTTCGAATAGACGGAGACGGCATCACATTTAACAGTCGGTTAACACTAATCAATGGATGGTGAAACAGCCCTAAATATTTTCTTCGTGCAACGTTAATAAAAACTACGACGTAATTGGGAATTCCCGAGGGAATTTAGTGAAAGCTCGGAATTTCATTTCATAAGCTTGTAATGTATGTAGAGTGATGGTTTGTGCATGCGGAACTGCGGCCAAGGCTTGTATTGTATTGTATAACTCTTTATTGTACATAAAACATAAGAAAATAACTGTTAACAAGATGTATAGTAGATGTATAGTAATATTAATACAGATTTTCCTTATTTATACTGACGTCACTTGACCATGAATCACAGTCAGTGCGTTTAGAAGCAAGCTCGGTATTGTTTACTGCTAACAGAAACAACCAAATAGGTAAATATGTAAAACAAAAAATATTAAAGCATATAACAAATATTTTACGCGTCATCTATCATCATGATCATGCCTTCACATCAGACATCTAAATCTAATCACGACTACAAATCTACTAACAATGACATAAATACAAAATCCCAATCTCGATCTATTTATATTTCTTCTATCACGCATGTCTAGCCACCTTTTTTTTTAATTAACATTTAAATCTGATTGCAAATTACTATGAGTTACCATTGAATATGGATATCTGAAAACAACATCTTTAAAAAACGAGTCTATCAGTCTCTCAAAGGGCCGGCAACGCACCTGTGATACCCCTCGTGATGGTAATTATAGTAATGAATCGTGATGACTAACTTTCAAACCGCTATAATTAAAAAAGTTGTTTAGGTGTCTTTCCGTGGACCAATATCTGATACAATAAGCGTGCATAAATATCTGATACAACTCTATTTCTAGGGCCGGAAGGACGTGTCAGATATTTTTGCACGCTCCACTGTGGCAGATATTATTGCTGGTGACTGTACAACAGTGACATCTCCAAAATATTCTCGACCGATGTTCGCAAGAGGAAAAAGGTATGTTTACTTATTTGCTTGTAGCATGGCGAAATCTTAGCTAGCGTAGAACATAAATTTAAAAAACTTATGGAAACCACAAATCGTCATCGTCCTGTACGGGAAGTTAGGAGGAAAATGTAAACCAATCATTAAGTCGTTGTCCAATACGAGTACAGTCGTCATCAGAAATATTAACGGACGAGGTTCCCAAATATTTCGGAGGAGTATTATACTCGTATTTCAATAAACCGCACCTGCAAACTAAACGTCACCAATTTAAATTCTTGAATTCGAGGTTTGTCTTTACTTTACCTTCACCGCTTTGCTCGGGTATTTGAAGACCCGATATAATTTTCGAAAAACTCTGATCAGCCGGGGCTTAGAGGCGGGGGTCGGTCCCTTGGATACCACGGCTTAATTCGGCTTAATTTCGGAGATAACGTGCTTATTTCAATAAATTCGTTACACTAGATAAGGTTAATAATTAATATCAGCACGACGTTTGCAGGTGGTAGGACCTTGTGCAAGGTCCGCCCGGATTGCTACCACCATCTTGCTCGCTAATCCTGCCGTCAAGCAGCAGTGCTTGCACTGTTGTGTTTCGGCGTGGAGAGTAAGACAGCCGGTGAAATTACTGGGTAACCCATCTTAGGCCTCTAGGTTGGCAACGCGTCTGCAATACCCCGGTGTTGCAGATGTTTATGGGCGGTGGTGATTTCTTACCATCAGGAGACCCACTTGCTCGTTTGCCATCCAGTCGAATAAAGTGCATTGTCATTAATAATAGAGCAGCGACTTTATTAAAGTCGGAACACATAACGAGCTAAGTTATCAAAAAGTACAGAATGTTAAAGGTACCTAAGAAGGTAGGTACTCGTAACACAGTCAGGAGAAGGGTGATCAGTGATCAACTGTGTGATGCAGACTTAAGGTATATTTTCCATAAATTTTCCAAATTTATTGACACTTATATTTATGAAAAAATTGCATGTTACTAACCTTATCTAGTGTAACGAATTTATTGAAATATAATGCTGCTCCAAAATATTTGAGTACCTAGTCCGCTACAATACATCTGACGGCGACTGTACCAATGTTTGTACCAATGTTGGTAACAATGCCGGTACCTAGTTCGCTAGTGCAAAGCATGATCGAGAAATAAACGCAAACGTCGCAGTACCTTGTGCATCTTCATCGAAGACAACATTGTATTTGGAGATGTGAGTTTAAGTACTTCAAGAACAAATTATCTGGTACGTAATTTATTTTTGTTCTCATTAACGCCTTTTATACTATTGTCTTGTGTGTAGTGTGTTATAATGTTTAAACACAGAACTTTGTGTTGTAAACACACATAAAAGAGATTTGTTACTTACGCACATACTTGTATAAGTACAAACTCACTGGTTGTACCTATGTTTAGTTCTATTTCGCTGAATTTTTATAGCTGTTTAATTCGTAATTAAAATTCAAAGTAATTTACTAAAACTATTATACTTTTGTTTTTATTAGACTAGTGTCACAGTTATATGTTTATTGTGTTATTTATCTAATATAATGTAGATAATGTGGACAGTAGGTGTACATTTTATAAATAATATAATTATTTTACTACTTATGAACAAATTTTGTTCTGAATAACTCTATACTTAAATAAATTATTTTGTGTGTATTCTGAAATCATCTTACTCTAACAGAAGCACATACAACTAATTATTTTATGTATATTAGTCCTCGTTATTTTGTGCATTGTCTTAAACATCTTTAAATTTTTCAACATTAGTATTAGGTAGGTATATATAAAATCTGCTACTTATTTTAATTTTCTTCTAATTATTTTTACGTTTTAATAAGGTAGTTTAATTTTTACAACTGTACACTGAGTGTCACTTATATTCGATGTCCTGTACACTGCTTTTGATTTGTAGCTATATTTTTATTTTTCCAATGGTTTCTTAATTATTTCTAATCCACAGACTAAAACAACACGATGTACCGATTTATCATCCTCCTCTTGCCTGGAGTCTTCTCCAAAATGGCCATCAATGTCTTCGATGGTCCTCAACCCAGGGTCGAGGTCTCTGGATCCCAGACTGATATCATCAGCGACGCAGAACGCAGCGCCTTCCACATCAACGACGCAGAACTCAAAGAAGCTGCCAACAAATTGCATGGCAAAAGCCCTGACGATATTTTCGTAAGAGGCCCTACGCCCTGGGATGATTTATACAGATCATTCAATTGGACTGAAATCAGCAGAACTTTGGTGCTCAAAAACGCAAAGGTCTTGAACTATAGGTCAGAGCAAACGGTAATAGCTTCGAAAAACTTTCATAACGACGGTGCAGTCCCTGTTGCTTATTCAGCCGCCGTCTTACAGTTAGAGCAGAACACAATCAGGCACTTCTGGACAAGAGTTGGCTACGTCACTGTCACGCAGAAAATTGATTACAACGTCAACGTAGGTGTCGATGGAATCAACAAATTTTCCAGCCAGAATTCCTTCCTTGAAGACAGCGCAAACATCATTCCTGTTACTGTTGGATCGAAGACTTCAGCGAACATTACTCTCCCAGCTGGAGAAACAGCAGTTGCTGTGTTGACAGCTACTAAAGGAGAGATAGATGTTGAGGTGGAGTTCGAGGCTTCTTTAAGTGGACAGGCAGCAGCAAATTACGCATTGACGTACAAAGATCATCATTTTTGGGGTTTGGATATTAACACATTGCTGGACGCTGCTGGACAGCCTAAAACAAAGACTTGGAAGGAGACCATCACGATTCGTTTCTTTGCTGATGAACGAGTGTTAGCTTTTAATTTAAATGGAACTCTCATTCAGTGAGCTCTCTTTGTTATGTAGAAGTAGGTAGGTGGTTGTCCCTTGTGACTAATTGCATGACGATGTTTCGCCATGTTTTTACTATTGCATCTCGGAAAAAGGAATCAGTTTGAAAATGAATCGAATTGATAATTTGACGAAACTTCATTTTCGTTTTATTTAATTTTATTTAAATGTTAATAAGAGTTTAAGACTAAGAAATCGAAGTGTGGCTTTAAGCATTTTGTAAAAGTACAAATAATTTTAATATTTTTATTGAATTAATAATAAATAAAGTTACATGTTATTTTGAGCTGTTTTTGTTTTATTTGTAGAGGCAAATGCCTCTATGGCAGTATAAGCACGCATGGCATATTTTAAGGCATGTATTTATAATGTTTTCCTTAAACTCAAGTATCCTGAATATAAGGATAATATTACGATAACATTTGATACAGGTACTTTTTATGATTAATTTATGAATGACGTGAGAACGTTATAGAAATCTGCTTTACGTACAAATGCTTAAAATTATTTTTCTGTCTCCCTCGTATCGGTTAGTATCGTGTTTAAATGTCAGTTGATCGGGTGTTAAAAAATAGGTTAAGCTTGCATGATGAGTACCACACATTGGATATACTCATGTGGGGGGAGGTTCCAATAGAGAGATCTCTCCACGCAGGTGTTATGTCTGGGGACCGAAGTCCGAAGGAAGAGCGTCGAGACTTGTATATATGCGACCGCGTTGAGAAACTTCGATAGTAGTACATGTAGAACATGGCCGACCATGTTCCGAGAAACTCCGAGGTTTCTATCGTTGTTCACTAGATGGCCCTAGGAGTCGCTACACACACTTTTATAGAGAAATTTGCTTTTCTATCCTTTTTTAGCCTTACTGTTTTTTTATCCAAGAAATGTCATAAAAATTGGTAAAGACTTAGTCGGTACACACATACAAACCTTTCTTACAAGCCTCTGCCCTAACCAGGACTCAAAATGACAACTAGGCTATTCTTGATTGACATAAATGTTCATCATCCCAGCCTATATACGTCCCACTGCTGGGCACAGGCCTCCTCTCAGAACAAGAGGGCTTGGGCCATAGTTTCCACGCGGGCCCAGTGCGGATTGGGAACATAAATGTTACGTAAAGTATATCTCCATGAACTACCGTAATTATTTTGGCTTGATAATTCTAACTCATAACTCCCTTGGTTCAAGGTATCCTTGGGTTGGTAGGTGGTATAGGCATCTTTATTTCAAAATCAACTATCTCTTTACAGATCAAACGCACGATGTACTGGATCACCTTCATTCTCCTCCCGGGAGTCCTCTCCGAAATGACCATCAATATTTTTGGGGGTCCCAACCCCAAGGTTGAAGTCTCCGGATCACAGACTGACGTCATCAGCGACGCAGAGCGCAGCGCTTTCCGCATCAACGATGCTGAACTCAAGGAAGCTGCAAATAAATTCTATGGCATGCCTCCAAGTGACATTTTTGTAAGAGGACCGACCCCGTGGGATGATTTGTACAAACGATACGGCTGGACTGAAATCAGCAGAACTTTGGTGCCTAAAAATCCAAAAATTTTAAGCTATAGAGCAGATCAGACCGTGATTGCTTCAAAAAACTTTCATAATGATGGTTCAAATCCTACCACTTACTCAGCTGCGGTTACACAGCTGGAGGAGAATACTGTCAGGCATTTTTGGACTAGAATCGGCTATGCGACAGTTACACAGAAGATTGATTACAACATCAATGTAGGAAATGACGGACTTGTCAAAATTATCGATAAAAACTCATTTCTTGAAGACAGCGGAAACGCACTCCCAGTAACAATTGGCTCGAAGTCGTCAAGGAACATTACTCTTCAGTCTGGAGAAACAGCAGTTGCCGTGTTGACAGCTACTAAAGGAGAAATAGATGTAGAGGTGGAGTTTGAAGCTTCTTTAGCTGGAAACGCTGCAGCAAATTATGCATTGACGTACAAAGGTCACCATTTTTGGGCGTTTGAAATAAATACTTTGCTGGATGCTGCTGGACTGCCGAAGACAGTGTCTTGGATGGAGACCGTCACAATCGGTTTCTTTGCTGACGAAGAAGTGTTAACTTTTAGTTTAAATGGAACTCGTATTCAGTGAGCTGTGTTAAATATAAGTACTGTTTTACATTTAACGCAGACCTACTCAGATGCCTTACAAATTTTGCTAATTTTGTTTCTTGAACCCTGTTCTGCTATTTAAAAAAATTAAGAGTTATATGTGTGTGTAAACAAATAATTTCATCAATTAAATTTATTGTGTTTTGTTTTTTTTTGCATATGACGTGAATGAAATGTCTGATTCTAACTAACCTGATGTGTATTACTGTTAATATTAATACCCATATCGAGCTATTTCACCTGATGAACCTTTTCTATCACTACCTAGCTATCTTACCTTTTGCAGGTGGTAGGACCTTGTGCAAGTCCGTCCGGATTAAGATTGTTTTTTTGGAATCTTTTTGTATTTTTTATTTCAATTCCAAATTTTTTGTTGCTTTTACGGTCATCCCGTAAAACCTATATCGAAAATACAAACTGAAATATACATGCACAGAAAAACCAGAAAAATAAGACCAGCGCTGGGAATCGAACCCAGGTCCTCGGCATTCCGTGCCGTGTGCTATACCGCTACACCACCGCTGGACAACGATACAGACACGAATTTCTCCTATGCATCTCATATCTCAGCTTGTGTTGTTTCTTATTTAGCCACTTAAGCAGCGACACTAGCGACATCCGTCCGGATTGCTACCACCATCTTGCTCGCTAATCCTGCCGTGAAGCAGCAGTGCTTGCACTGTTGTGTTTCAGCGTGGAGAGTAAGGCAGCCGTTGAAATTACTGGCACTTGAGGTATCCCATCTTAGACCTCTAGGTTGGCAACGAATCTGAAATCCCCCTAGTGTTACAGGTGTCTATGGGCGGTGGTGATCTCTTACCTTCAGGAGACGAGCAAGTACGTTTACCGTCGAGTCGAATAAAAAAAATGAAAATTGCAAATGAGGCTGAAGGTTTATCTCACCGGTTCAGTAACAGCTGATCCATTCTAGCCTAGAAGACGCTTTATCATTCCGGAAACAGACGATGGAAGCGAATCCCATAATATTCCTTAGCAGTTCCCAATATGAAATATAAAGTGAATCGCTTCCCCGCCAGGATTTCCGTTGGTGAAAAATTACTTAACACCAGATGAGCCGCATGCCCGTTTGTCAGCTATTAAACAAAAATTCCTCTATAGTATAAAGTACGCATAAAGTTTCAGAGTTGTCCGCAAATTCTCAAACAGTACTTAGTGCAATTAACGACAAATTGTTATTGTAGTCCAAACAACCGAAGTTTCGGATTGGAACAAATATTTGATAATTATTTCGGTGTCTAGGACTTTGCCGGCAGTGTTGGTACAAGTTAAGCATGGTACAGTTACGCCCTGTTTAACCATCCATTGATTTAATTTTATTTGACGGATAAATGTGATGCCGGCTCTGTTTGTTTTGTTCGAATAGACAGAGACAGCATCGCATTTATCCGTGAAATAAAATCAATCAACGGGTGATGAAACGGCCCCTTACAATCGTATTAATCACCAATCAGCGTCTTTGCTCCTGAAGTCCCATCTACCCCATTGTTGACGGATCAACAATGGGCTAGATTGGGCAAAAAATATATATTTTGCCATCGGTTATCTAACCGATTTTCATCTAGTCAGAAAAAAAATGACAATATTTTTTCTTTTGCCAATCAAACACAAACAATTTCGAAGTGAAAAGCAAGCTACCAATTTTTATTTCCTGAAATATAACAAAAATTCCATCACGGTTTTCATTTCCGTCGCATGGAGGAGACCCGTGCAAAGATTTATGTCTATGCTTCAGCCTATCTTAGCCTACTGCTGAATATAGGTCTCACTGCATGCACTGAGCACGATCCTCAGCCACTCTCATCCAGTTCTAGCCAGCCACCTTGCGAAGATCACAGCTCCACCTAGTCCGAGGGCATCCAACACCACGCTTGCCGATCCGCGATCTCCACTCAAGAACTCGTTTACCCCAGCGGTTATCGGTTCTTCGGCTGATATGGTCGGCCTACTGCCACTTCAGTTTTCTTATCCGGTGAGCTATGTCGATGACTTTAGTTCTCTGATTAGTCTAGTGTCTAGGGTTTAGTTTTCTGTCTATGTTAATGTCTCTACTTAGCGGTTCCGAATTTGGTATTTGATATGAATCCCGTAGGAATTTCGGGATAAAAAGTAGCTTATGTGGTAAGTATTTCAAACGTCCAGCTGTCTATTTTTTCCCATGATATTGAAACTGGCACGTGTAAACCAGCACACACTTGGTTTGGCAAAGGCACTGCCGTGCGTCCAGTTTGTTTATTTTGATTGAATCGTCATCGGGTTTGATGACCTTCGCAGAAGACGCAAATATGTGACTGGTTTTTCCACAAAACATACCCGTGTAGTTGCTTAGAATGTCCCAAGCTGCGTGTAATATAGTTAAGTATAGCGAGTTGGACTTGCGTACTGAGGGTTATATTATATATACGAATTTGAACCACATTGAAAAATAGATAGGTACATTGTTATGAAAAAACAAATGGAGTTAAATGAAATAACAATTTATTTTTGCTTAGTCACGGCAGCAAATGGTTTTTAGGGTTCCGGAGCCAAAATGGCAAAAACGGAACCCTTATAGTTTCGCCATGTCTGTCTGTCTGTCTGTCTGTCCGTCCGTCCGCGGCTTTGCTCAGGGACTATCAATGCTAGAAAGCTGTAATTTTGCACGGATATATATGTAAACTATGCCGGCAAAATGCTTACTTACCGCAATGCAATCTTATAGATAATTCAATAAAATGTTATTCTTGCAACAAACTATATTTGGAGTCTTTTTGTATTTTTTATTTCAACTCAAAATTTGTTACTTTTACGGTCATCCCGTAAAACCATATCAAAAATACAAACTGAGACATGGATGCACAAAAACAGGTCCTCAGCATACCGTGCTGCGTGCCATACCCCTACACTACCACTGGACAGGAGTACAGACACGAATTTCTCCTATGCACACATATCTCAGGTTGCTTATTTCTACTACGCTACTTAAGCAGCAGCACTAGCACGGAATGCTGAGGACCTGGGTTCGATTCCCAGCGCTGGTCTCTTTTTCTGGTTTTTCTGGGCATCAATGACAAACTATATGTAAAGTAAAATATTTTATTCTAATTAAAGGAGTTTTATACAGCTCAAACATAATGAAATGACAAATTAATACTTACTGGTACTAGTCTTATCCATATTAAACTTGTAATCGCTACTTCAAATCCGCTCTCTAGTAATAAAATAGCCATTTTAGTCATCATCATCATCGTAATAATCTCAGCCGATATTCATCGTACTACGGTCTACCTCCTCTCAGAAGTCCCACGTCGTTCCCACGCGAACCCAATGCGCGTTCGAAACATCGCGATTGTAGGTGTGTATGTTCCCTCACGATTTTTTAATAAAAGTTATGGCAAATTTTAAATGTAATATCGCACAAAAATTCCGAAAAACTCAGTGGTGGGAATCCGAGATAGATAGGGCGTAGTTGAACCCAATAGGCGATACAAAATTACAAATAAAACACATAGCAAAGTAAATATTGAAAATAAAATAAAAATAAAGGAATCACACGTTTTCAATAATTTATTATTAACGCTTCTAAAAACATAACTAAGTTGAACAAACGAGTAAATTAAAGCTTAAAATTGTAAATAAAATTTGTAAATTAACTACATTGGCCTCCCGTTCGAATCGTAAGCTGTGACTCGCTCATCAGAAAAGAAACCAATATGTATGTGCTCCTTCCACACAACAGTTCTAGGCAAGCCGCCAGCATCCAAAACTGAATTGATATCAAACGACCAGAAATAGTGTCCATTATGTTTGTTACCATAGTTAGTAGCAACGGACCCTTCTAACGACGCTTCATATTCCACTTCAACATCCATCGTTCCTTTCGAAGCAGTCAACTCAGCTACAGCAGACTGTCCAGGCTGCAATGTAATGCTAATAGAAGCCTTCGAACCAAGTTTTACTTGAACCGTATTAACTTTTTCTTCACCAAATGTACTCTTGTAAGAAAAGCTGGTCGTACCACCGACGCTTCCAACACCTACATCAACCTTGTAATTTATCTTCTGACCTACAGTTAAAGAGCCAGACTTAGTCCATTTGTGAGTGGCTGTATTGTCTTCTACGTGAGAAATGTCACCAGCATAAGTAGCTGGACGTGGGCTGCGGTTATGGAAATTCTTCTTAGCAACAATGATCGGTTGAGATTGTATGCCGAGAACTCTAGCGCTTCTGACTTTAAGTGTTCTCCTGACTTCAGACCATCCGAAACGTCTATAAAGATCATCCCAGGGCGTTGGACTCTTCACATAAGCATCGCTCGGGCGGCCTCTAGCTAACTTGTCGACAGCGTTTTTGAGGTCGTTGTCGTGAATCCGGAAGGTGCCACGTTCAGCGTCGCTGATGATGTCGGTGGTGGAACCGAAGAAGTTGACCCTGGAGTTCTGACCGCCAAGGATTTCGACGGTGATCTCGGAGAGGGCGAGGGCTGGGAGTAAGAGGATGAGGATTTTGGAGATCATGGTGAAGATCTGGAAGCAGAAGATAAAACTGTTTGGCTTGGACTTGTAGAAAAAAACGTTGGTAAACTGTCAATTAGTAAAAATTATGGTTTAGTGCAATCGTATATAATTTAAAACAGTCAACTATTCGCGATGTACTCGAACGTGATTCCAAACGGTTAAAATGGGTTTTTCAGTGATATTATAAGATGTTTCTAAAAATGTTTAAACAATTAATTCATTGGAGATCAAGTCAACTAGAATAATGTTATAAAAACAAAAAAAACATAGGTATCTCAGTTCTTAAAGCATTGTTAATGTTATTACGAGATTGTGAAAAGTCACTTAAATAGATAATCATGAAAAACTTGACAATACTACATATATTATTATTATTATTTCTCTTGTTGCTTACAACATCTCTCCTAGGAGGTAAAATATTACACGGGCCTAAGCCAAGTGCTTTTATATTGATGTTCAATAATGATATGGATAAAAAATTGCGTACTATTCGGCATGTATTGAGGATGACTGTTTTCTGTGAGAGTGTGTAGGCGGATGGGTGTATATCGAGAGCGCGGAGGCTACCATGGAGCGTGTTTGGAATAACGCCTGTTGTGGAAAGAATGATCGGAAAAGGCTTTACGCTATGAACCTGCCACTGTGTTTTTATCTCTTTAGCGTGAACATCTTGTCAAGATAAGTTAACTACTATTAATATTTTGTTGAAAGAAAAAAGTTATTATTAAAAAAAAGCTGTATTTAAATTGTTTAAACATTTTTTTTAATTGATCCCTTGTCTGTCGTGATAATTTTGGCTATAATTTGTCACATTGAAGTCCCAGTGTAATAATAACTTTATTAAAGTTCAAGTCAATCGAACCGCTGGGAGTCTGGGAGTGTTCCAAAAACTGTTCTCCTAAACATAGTGGTAAATGAAAGCTTGTAAAAAATCCTCAGCGACATTTTTTTAAGTCAGTTAAAAATAAAATTTGTCTTACCTTACAGATTTTCTGCTATTGAACTTCACTTTACAATGACTCCAAACTCAATGGCTTCTTCGATGCATGTATGAGTTTATATGTCAACTGAAAATGACGTAAAAGCTACCCGGTTTACCCGTTATATGTTATCCTTTCAGTGACTAAACTAACTTAGACGTACAATAGATATTTAGTAATGCAACACTTTAGTAATTTTGATTGGATTCTCCTTTTCTTATGCACGTTAGAAAATGGGATTTAGGGCTTCTAGATGCGATTATAAGCTTTTGCTAACTGTTCGTCTGTCACAGGGTATCTTATGAACCATATGACGATGGATGGGTCCATATCCGCTCGCATACTTATTGAAAGTCCGAATGTAATCCTTATTTCTGTCCATTGTAAAGGTTGCCTGGAAGAGATCGCTCTGAAGCGATAATGCCGCCTATTGCTTACCTAAGAAAATCTCTATGTATATACTTACTTGTGTTTTCTGTACTGCTTGCTGTGTTGGTGTACAATAAAGAGTTATTGTATTGTATTGTATTGTAATGTTTGTCAGTTTTATCGTTTGTCATAACTCTTTTTAACCCCTGACGCAAAAAGAGGGGTGTTATAAGTATGTATCTATGTAGGTCAACTCTTTATTGCACATAAAAATAAAAATACAAATACACAGATAGGAGAACAAAGGCGAGCTTATCCCTAAAGAGGGATCTCTTCCAGCTAACCTAGTCAATAGAAACATTTTTTTTTATAAAAAATGTTTTTGTGTGTGTGTGTGTGTGTGTGTGTGTCTGACTGTGGCACCGTAGCTCTTAAACGGGTTGACCGATTTGAATGCGGTTCTCAAGCGGTTCTTAGCCATGTTTTATCAAAATCGGTTCAGCCGTTTATGAGATATTGAACTTTGAAGTGAGAATGAGTGGCATTTTGCCGTTTCGGCCGTTGCAGCCGCCGCACCAGCCTTCAATGATGTCTTAGCAAGATGAGACGGCGCCAATGTGTCCACACATGTGGCGTCCCAAATAAGCGGCCGTCCCATTTGCCAAGGAACAAGCGTCATTCCGTCAGGTCTCTTGCCATCATCACGAGCTGAACCAACCGGTTTTTGTTGGTTAGGTTAATTGTTCAGAATTTTTTACAAAACAAACCTAACCTAACCTATAATTTTCTATTGGACGACCATTTAAAATTTTGAGAAAAAATTAAGGTTTTAGTAGGATAAAAATTATGACAAGCGATGATTCGGAGAAAAAATACGGTATGACTAGCGAAGAGTATGCGAACTTTGGCGCTCCCCGGATAGACACAAAGTTCAAAATTAAAGGGATTATTATTATACCCATAGTAACGTAAAATGAGAGATTGAGAGAAGCATGATGACAGTCATCTTTAATCAATTTAAGCTATACTTATGAATGTCAAAAAAATCTACCACCGGTTCGGAAAAACCTCTGTCGAGAAGAGCCCAACAGGAAACTCAACGTGGCATACAAAATAATAAAATTTAGGCAACCCAGCGGGAATTGGGGGTCATCCAAAAATGGCTGAACCGATTTTGATGAAACATATCTAAGAACCATCGCTAGAAAACCTGCTTTCAAATAAAAAAACCGCATTCAAATCGGTCCACCCGTTTAAGAGCTACGGTGCCACAGACAGACAGCAGGTTTGCAGGTGGCAGGACCTTGTGCAAGGTCCGCCCGGACCATCTTGCTCGCTAATCCTGCCGTGAAGCAGCAGTGCTTGTACTGTTGTGTTTCGCTAATAAGACAGCTGAAATTACTGGCAGGTATCTCCTCTAGGTTGGCAACGCATCTGCAATCCCCCTGGTGTTGCAGGTGTCTATGGGCGGCGGTGATCTCTTACCGTCATGAGACCCACTTGCTCATTTGCCATACAGTCGAATAAAAAAAAAGACAGACAGACATAAAGACACGCAGACACATAGCGGTCAAACTTATAAAACCCCTCTTTTTGCGTCGGGGTTAAAAATTGCTAAATGTGGCTCCGTTGCGGTACTCAGCATAAATTCTGAAATATATGATGAAAATATATAAAATGGTCAATGGTGTGCGTCAATTCCCTAATCTGAGCCAATGTGGAAACTATGGCCCAAGCCCTCTCTTTCTGAGGAGAGGCCTCTGCCTAGGTAGGCCGTATATATTGTAACTAGGATGACAATGATTATGACGACTAAATAGTTTGCTAATACATTTTTACCCACTACGGAATGGAGAAGGTATTTCCGTTTAGGGAGAGACGTGTGTTTGTTTGTTATTCATGCACTCTGACTCAAGAATAGCATAACCTTCCTGTTTTTAACCTAAGTAAGTATTTGACGCGTTAAGGAAACAATTCCTTACGCATAACATGACGGCTTGCTGTTAAAGAATCTGACATAGTCATTTAGTAAACCCTGCGCAGGATTTTGAAATAAGTACCAAAAAAAAACTAAAAGGAATAAAATAAGTCTAGTGGTCTAGATGTCTATCAAGAAGCTCATTTAAGGTTCAACAGTCGGTACCCATTCAAATCGTAACCAGCTCAAAAAATCTTGGTAATGGGTCCCGACTGTTGAACCTTAAATGAGCTTCTTGACAGAGTTCTAGACCACTAGACTTATTTTCTTCCTTTTAGTTTTTAAGGCAGTCGGGTTTTTTGATTTATTAAATTTAATGATTTTTATTTTATACTTTTTTCATATTTCTGTGAAAATAGTACATTAAAAGTATTATAATCCATATACATATATTTATATTGGGCTAATTATTAGCTTTCATTTGATTCCCATATTGTTACAATACAAAAGTTTTTTTTTATTCCTTTGCCATATTTTTTTTCGCAGACGTCATGTTGAAATATTATATATATGTCACTCCGACAGTTATGACAAATCCAATGATACCTCATATGTTACAATCCGTCCAGCCGTTTAGGCTGCAGCGAGGACCAAAGAAATGGACATACATACATACATACATACGCTCGAAAAACATAACCCTCCTTCGGGCAGTCGGGTAATTACCAGTTTTTAACCTCCGACGCAAAAGGAGGGGTGTTATAAGTTCGGCGCTAAGTGGCTTCATATCTATAATAATAATAAATATCATGGGACACTTGACACCAATTGACCTAGTCCCAAACTAAGCAAAGCTTGTACTATGGTTACCAGGCAACGGATAAACACACTTATGTAGATAAATACATACTTAAATACATTATTAAACATCCAAGACCCTGCCCCGGCCGGGAATCGAACCCGGGGTCGTCCAATTACATGGGATCCTTTCGACTGCCATAATTTTATAAGTCATAATGTAATGTTTGTCATAATAATTATTAGTCATAATTTTTTTTTCCCTCTGAAACCGTGCATTTTTCATAACTTTTTAAATGGTTATGCTGTAGAACTCTATATGTTAGGTTAGGTTTGTTTTATAAAATGGTTTCAGAGAAAAAAAGAATTATGTCAAACATTACATTATGACTAACAATTTTCTACCAGTCAATATAGACCCTAAATACATACTTAAATACATATTAAACATCCATGACCCGAAAACAAACATTCGTATTATTCATACAAATATCTGCCCCGGCCGGGAATCGAACCCGGGACATCAAGCTTCGTGGTCAGGTTCTTTAACCCCTTGGCCATCCGGTCGTCAAACTCTGAAACGCGATCTCTGAAACGGATAGACCGATTTCGATGCGGTTTTTATGTAAAAACCCCCCGCCGCGCGCCGTTCTTAGCTGTGTCTTGACGACCGGATAGCCCAGTGGTTAGAGTACCTGACTACTAAGCTTGAGATCGCGGGTTCGATCCCCGGCCACGGCAGATATTTGTTTGAATAACACGAATGTTTGTTCTCGGGTCTTGGACGTTTACTATGTGTTTAATTATGTATCTATCTATTTAAGTATGTTTGTCCGTTGCCTAGTATCCACAGTACAAGCTTTGCTTAGTTTGGGACTAGATCAATTGGTGTTAAGTGTACCATGATATATTTTTTTTGGTTAGGGGTTTTCTTACTTTATTAAGTTGTATGTAGCGCTAAAGCCCTTGTACTACGAAGTACAACATTCGCGCTTCATATCTTGCCGTCCCGCTGCCGCTTAATTGGTTTAATACGAGAGTGAGAGGGACGGAACGATAGAAATTTCGAATTACATAATACTCGTAGCCCCAGGTTATTCCCGACTATTCCTATAGCTCTTTGAAATCAGACGCCGTATTGTCTATCATGCAGATCTTCGCGACCGCATTCCATCTCTTTCTCCCCTCGTCAAACACCGTGCGTGTGACAGAAAAAAGCGATGAAAACTATTGTAATTTGAAATGTAAATGAACTAAAACAATTAGTTCTGCTTTCAATTACTTTTGCAGGTGGTAGGACCTTGTGCAAGGTCCGCCCGGATTGCTACCACCATCTTGCTCGCTAATCCTGCCGTGAAGCAACAGTGCTTGCACTGTTGTGTTTCGGCGTGGAGAGTAAGACAGCCGGTGAAATAACTGGCACTTGAGGTATCCCATCTTAGGCCTCTAGGTTGGCAACGCAATACCCCTGGTGTTGCAGATGTTTATGGGCGATGGTGATCTCTTACCATCAGGAGACCCACTCGTTTGCCATCAAGTCAAATAAAAAAAAAAAACTTCGCGCACCTGCGACCTTATGATAGCTACGTTTATGCAAGAAATGCGTGTTCATGCAGTTCCACCTCCACACTGTAAGAACACACAAATCACACAAACCCATCTATCACCACCACCATGATGATGACGATGATGATGATGATGATGATGATGATGATGATGAGACAATAAGGTCTCAGATTAAAGCTGTCAACAATAAAGTTGCGACAGCGTCGTGTCTTGACGATCGTGACGGCGCTGCCCCGGTGCGGTTCACTTCCGACGTCCGTCCTAGATCGGCTTTGTATATTTATAATACTGCGCTTGCGCGGAAGTTGAGTTCATCACGAGTTTTAAAAGCGACAGTTGCGAACAATGTAAGAAAGTGGAATAGATTTTGGGTATAGCCCTTAGAATAGAATTGGGTATAGAATTACAGTTTGATTAATTCGAGTTAACACTTGACAGATGGGCGTGCCTTCAGTCAATTTTCAACTTTGACGTCATACAAATAAAGCCACTTTCAGTATACCGCTACCCACGTTTACAGATTATGTAAAAACTATTTTATTTGTATGACCTCAAAGTTGAAAATTGACTGAAGGCAAGGCATCTGTCAAGTGTTAACTCCAAGTAATCGTAGCAAATTGAAGTGGCAGTGGGCTATTGTCATACCTGTCGAAGAACCGACAACCACTGGAGTAAACGAGTACTTGAGTGGAGACCGCGTCTTGACAAACGTAGTGTAGGGCGCCCTCCGGCCAGGTGGAGTGACGATCTGCGAAAGGCTGTCCGCTGTTGTCAGAGGCTGGATGCGTCTAGCCGAGGACAGGACGCAATGGCGCTCTTTGAGGGAGGCCTATGTCCAGCCGTGGACTGCTATAAGCTGATGATGATAATGATAAACCTTAGAAGCTTGGTAGCCCAGATATAGCTATGGCCTCTCATCGGGCCCAAGTTGCACTGGGCCCACGTGTGAGCTACGACATCAGCCGCCCCGGGGGAGAAAAAAATGCCTCTTGCATATGTTGTAAGAAACTAAGATTTCATTATTGTAGAAAAGGGAATCCCCGATTTCGTCACCGCATAAGTAATAGAAAATATGGGGCTCATTCTAATCGGTCCGAATCATAGGTGAATATTTATTATGGAATTTTGCCACCCCTCAAAATTGCCGCCCGGGGTGGACCCAACTACGGACTTAACTTTTAATAGAAATTCTTTGTCACCCCGCCTATATTTTAGTCTTATAATATAAACCCTAACAATTACGAATATAAAACTGAAGCAGTCATTTTGTATCAAAATTATGCATTAGTTTGCTCATACTTAAACATAAACAGACAGGTACTTTAATTGTATTGTTGTACGAATTACATGAATGGAGCTTTCTTTCTCATCCATTTGAATGGATTACAGTAATTCCCACTTACATAAATAAATTAGTGCACAAACATTATTTAATAACCGCCATTAGTTGTGAAAGAAATCGTAACTTGCGACGATCCTAACAAAGTAACTTTATAGTTCTTTGTCGAACTAACTTCGCGGTCACGCTCCAACTGTTACTACTAACAACAAGTGAGGCTTAATACGGTAAGGTTCCAGAACTTATAATGGGCTATACTTTCAATGAAAACACGATAAAATAAGTTCGGTGGAGAGTGTGCTGTCATTTCCTTACTGGCAGTCTGACTCGAGGCTTGTGTCTTTAACTATTTAAAATTAAAAGTAAATTGTTACTTTTTTTGGTTTATGGTAGTGCTTTGTTTTTTATAGTGCGGTGACAGTTATGTGATTTAATTAAAAGTTTTCGGTTTTAAAAAGTTGTGATTGC